>NC_087203.1:39109702-39122202 GCF_015104395.2 Macrobrachium nipponense
GGCATATCCCATATCCTTCTTATTTCTATCTTCAGGTCTTGATACTTATCCATTTTTTCCCTCTCTTTCTCTTCAACTCTGGTGTCCCATGGTATTGCGACATCAATGAGTGTTACTTTCTTCTTGATTTTGTCAATCAACGTCACGTCTGGTCTATTTGCACGTATCACCCTATCTGTTCTGATACCATAGTCCCAGAGGATCTTTGCCTGATCGTTTTCTATCACTCCTTCAGGTAGGTGCTCGTACCACTTATTACTGCAAGGTAGCTGGTGTTTCTTGCACAAGTTCCAGTGGAGGGCTTTTGCCACTGAATCATGCCTCTTTTTGTACTGGTTCTGTGCAAGTGCCGGGCATTCGCTTGCTATGTGGTTTATGGTTTCATTTTTCGTATTACACTTCCTACATTACTATTATTATTATTAGTAGTAGTAGTAGTAGTAGTAGTAGTAGTAGTAGTAGTAGTAGTAGTAGTAAGATGAACCGTATTCATATGGAACAAGCCTTAAGGGGCCATTGACTTGAAATTCAAGCTTCCAAAGATTATGGTTCTCATTAGAAGAAAGAGAAGGTCAAGTGAAATACAGGAAGAAGAGATCTCACTTATTAAAAAGAAAAAATATATTAATAAATTTATGAAAATGCATTAAAATGCAATGAGAATGATATTAGGGTAGTAATGCATTGCATTAATTTATTTATTTATTTATGTATTTTTTTTTTTATTTATTTATTAATTGACTTATTTTTATCAACTGCGTCACATCCTCAGGGATTTGACACTATACCGGTTCTAAGCATCAATAAGAAGAGAGTCCGATTCCTACTGATATGACGAACTAAATTTAAAACTCAGGAAAAATTCCTTTTCAAAATTGGTTTTCCAAACTATTCTACAATGTGATTCAATTCGTTTAGACAATATTGTTAGCAACACTTAAGACTACCTGTTGGAAGCACTTAAAATTACCTGTTGGCATCACTTAAAATTACCACAAAAGCCCGTACAAAAAATAAAAATAAACTACTTGTAAAGAAAATAATATTATTCGTTAGTTATTCTTTAGTTCTATAACCCAATGCACCTCTAGAACATTCATGATGAAACAGTATGGGTAAATATATATATATATAATATATATATATATATATATATATATATATATATATATATATATATATATATATATATATATATATATATATATATATATATATTTATATATATATATAAAATATAAAGGTGATGCCACGGAGGAAAATGAAAAGAAAGAATTCCTCCGTGGCATAACCTGTATTTATACATAGCATCGCGTTTTATATATTTCGTGATCAAGTTATTCATATATGTATATGATATATATATATATATATATATATATATATATATATATATATATCATATATACTATATATATATATATATATATATATATATATACATATATCTATATACACTATATATATATATATATATATATATATATATATATATATATATATATATATATATAAAAGGACAACAGAAACGATTGGCGAGATAATAGAACCAGGTGTTAAGTGAAGGAGCCCCTAATGAAGTCGGTGCAAAGGTCAAAAAGATAAATCATATTCAAGGGCACGTAATGGAAAAACCGATATAAGTTTCAAAGGAACACTCTCTCCTACGAAACAGTGATTGCAAAAGGGTTCGTGTACAAGCATACTTTTGAATACTTTTGAATACTTTTGAATAGAGGTCGCTAGATGAAAGACGCAGTCATATGAGGTCGGTCTTATTCGGAGGAAAATAATAGTCTGAAGAGTGACCTTTCATTTATCTAGCTAAAAGATAATGGATAGGGGGAACGGAATAATGAGAAAAATTTAAAGAATGACGAGAAGGCGATAAGGAGTAGCAGATGTTGAACCGCCATATGTATGTATGTATGTATGTACGTATATGTATATGTATATGTATATATATATATATATATATATATATATATATATATATATATATATATATATATACACACACAAATATGTGCACATATATATACTCATATATTAACATATACTATATGTATACATACATATATATGCATAGATATATACACATGAATACTTATATATCAACATATATATATGTATATACATATAATATAAATATATAAGTATTATAATATCTACATGTATATAAAATATAAGTAATACATATATCAATATATAAGTATGTGTATATATATATATATATATATATATATATATATATATATATATATATATATATATCATATTCATAACAAACATACATATGTATATAGACACACACCATCCACTTTCCTAAGCTATAAATTAAATAACATCAAACGATACCGGCAGCGACATTTCAGTTGAAAAATAAGCATCGCAAAAGTAAAGAAGAACCCCTCCCTACACACACACACACACACACACACACACACACACCCTATTCCCAGTCGTAATGTACACGTTCCGAAAACATCATTACGTGGCCCGCCCCATGAACGAGGTCCCATTCATCGACGGCCATTTACCGTCGAAGCGGCCCTTTTCACCAAGAGCCCAAAATAAATATCAAAGCTAATATGGCGTGATTAAAACTAATTCGGCGTGATTATCACCGTGACACGGGGAGAGAGAGAGAGAGATAAAAATGCCCATTCATTTAGGGTCCAGTCGCAAACGTGCAAATGTAAAAAGAAATGAATAATGAATGAGGCAACGTACGACGGGTAAGGTAAATGAATAAATGGATATCGAAATAAACACCAGCATGAATATATCAATAAAAAACTCATTAAAATGTAAATAATACGTAAATAAATACACTTTTTACGTATGAGGATTAAGGTAAATAAATAAGCACATAAAAAAACACACGAATATTTCACTAAAGAACAAATTAACAATATAGATAAAGCCTAATTAAATACATTTTGTACCTATGAGGAATATTGGAAATAGAAAACAACTACAAAAATATACAAGAACATGAATATATCAATAAAGAATTAATAAAAATGTACATAAAACGTAAATAAATAAAATGTTTACTCAGTATAAAGCTAGGCTTGGCCAACGCGGAATCAGAGAAATGTATTTCTGGTGATAGAAGTTCATTTCTCGATATAGTGTGGTTCGGATCCCACAATAAGCTGTAGGTCCCGTTGCTAGGTGACCGATTGGTTCCTAGCCACGTAAAAATATCTAATCCTTCGGGCCAGCCCTAGGAGAGCTGTTAATCAGCTCAGTGGTCAGGTAAAACTAAGATATACTTAACTTTTACTAAGATATACTTAACTTTTAAGTATAAAGCTATGACATGAACAGAGAAATAAACAAATTACTAAATAAGCAATTGTAAATAAACAATGACATCAATATATCAATAGAAAACTAATAATAAAATTATATAAATAAAATTTCAGTGGAGGAAAGTATGAGTCTTCGATGAAAATTTAAAAAATCAATATATATATATATATATATATATATATATATATATATATATATATATATATATATATATATATAGTATATATATATATATATATATATATATATATATATATATATATATACGAACGTTAATAAAAAAACGTTTGATTCATCGATGAACATTTAAAATTAAAAAAAAAACATATTTACACCTAAAAAATATTATATATTTTATACGAACGTTAATCCCAAGCAAAAAGGGCAATTCTCTTACTGAACGTAAATCTATAAGAAGTACCCGATGCGTTTTCCATAAATTCCTATAAAATATTTTTACCACTGAAGTCGCCACGATTCATATGATATTTCTGGCGTAATGAAACCGTTGCGTGCCGCGGTCACCGTGTCGTGTAATTATGTCCCCAAGATTCATAATGAGAATGATCATATGCGCTATCCTTCAAAAGGCTGATTTTAGCCTTCAAGAATTATTTTCTGTCGCTGAAACTGGGTTTTATATTTGGGAAACTTGTATATAGTATTTTATTTGGGAAACTATTATATATTTATTTGTGAAACTATTATATATTTAATTTGGGAAAATATCATAAATTTTACATGGGAAACTATTACATCGCTTACTTGGTTAACTAATTTATCTTTTATTTGAGAAACTAGTATTATCTTTTATTTGGGAAACTATTGTAACTTTTATTTGGGAAACTATTATATCTTTTATTTGACAGACTATGTTTTACTTGGGAAACTATTGTATCTTTAATTTGGGAAACTATATTTCTATGTGTAAAACTACTGTGTCTCTTATTCGGGAAACTATTATATCCTTAATTTGGAAAACTATTCTATCTCTTATTTGGGAAACTATTATATATCTTTTATTTGGGAAACTATTATATCTTTTATTTACAAAACTTCTTTATATCTTTAATTTCGGAAACTATTATATATTTCAAAAACTTAATAATATTCTTAACAATTTTCTTCTTTCAGTTACATATTTTTATTATTAGAAGGAATGTTATTCTTCTGGAACTTGAATCTATCAAGAAATATATTTTTCCAATGGAACTATATTTCACCATTTGGAAGCAATGCCCTTCTTTAAAAAGTTATTCTAATTTTTAAAAATTTTATTGAAAAGGGAAATTTGACTTTAAAAAATCATTTTCATCGAAACTACCAAAACTTAAAATTCTACTATCGGACAAAAATGACGAAAACTTGACAGGTAATGATTTCAAGGTCATCTGATTTCAAGGTCATCAGTACCGTTCCGTTCTCTTTGTTTCCTTAACAACAGCTCCAACAACCACCACCCCCTGAAACCCCCCACCCACCCCCTACCCCCACCCCCACCCCCACCACCCGTCTTCCCCAAGCCCCCGAGGTTTTTACCTTAAAACCTGATCTACCTAAGGATAAACGGAGTTCAAAAGCGTCCATTAATTGAAAAAGTTACGAATATATGTTAACAGACTACCCGACTTTTAACTTTTGTATTCTAAGGGAAAGCGAAAAAGGCAAAATAAAAGTACAATATACATTCAGTACCATCCAAAGATCTACTAATTACAATAAAGAAAGTTTAAGAATTCTCAGTCCTATCATGAATTCCTTCGAGGGTCTTTGTTTACGATATTCAATTTCGTGCGGAAAGTTTACTGGAAGGATGTAGAAAACTTAAAAAAAAATAAAATAAATAAAAAAGTCAAATATGAACATGATACCCAACCTTGAAAATTAAATGAAGATGACATGGACACAAAAAAAAAAACTAAATCCGACGACAAAATTTACATCCCATTTGCAATAAACAAAAATGAAACGTATGTGACAACAAACGAATATCATTAGTATAAAATAGTCTCTATACATATTAGCTTCTAGTACATCATAATCAATCTATTACTCGCACTGACAGAATATTAAAAAAATACTATGAATGATAAACAAAAAACACCATTTACGAGGATATTCTGACTCTTATTTCTCGTACAAAGACGATTAAATCCTTAGCAATTTTATTGTATTATGCAAACATACGGAAAGAAATAACCGTAGTTTGTTTAGCAAATAAAATGCAAACTGACATCATTCCAACAAAGCAGATAAAAGAATTTTGAGACCATTTCAAAAGAAGTCAAATACTTCATAAGGATAAAACGCAGCTCCTTAAAAACATATCACAAAAGTCAGAGATCAAACAACACCAACTTGACGGCATGCAAAATTCATCATCTATTGCTGCAATAACTGAAATGAAAAGAAAGACGGGAAAATGCACCAGAGAAAATGACATTATTCCTCGCAGAACTGAGCTGAAGTCAGACACAATCGCCATGAATTATAAATCAAAGGTAATGGAGGCAACCTTCGGAGAAATTCTTCTGTCAGAAGTCCCTCCTCTCTACTGAAAGCACAATTCTCATTCATAATATATCGGTTAAAACTGAAGCAATCAGCTCTTAGAGGAAAAAAATAATCAACCGTGAAGGACGATCCCCTACGCAAAATCAAGTTGTCGTCAATCCACAGAACGTTTGAAGTAAGGAGACAGTGGAACAGATTGATTTGTCATATATCATTATAAACAGAGGTCACAAGAGTTTTTGTCAATGGCGCAAAAATCATTGGAATTTAGAAATAATTTCAAGGACCCATCGACTGAAGAATTAGAAACCTATTACAGAAGACGGTATATATGCTAAACGCAAATACAGCTATCTGTATTATCATAATTATTATTATTACTATTATTATTATTATTATTATTATTATTATTATTATTATTATTATTATCATTATACAAAAGCCCACCAAAAGGTCCATTGACTTGAAATTAAAGCTTCCAAAGAATACGGTGTTCATTCGAAAAGGGTGACAGAAGGTAATGGAAAATACAGAGACGAGATCAGGTATTACAAAGACAGGTAAATTAACAAATTAATAAATCAATAAAAATGTAAGCAAAATATTAAAATACAAGTTTTACTGCTTTAGGATAGTAATGCATAGCATGTTCGTAATACGTGTGTTTGTGTGTGTGTGTGGGTGGGTGTGTATCCTATCAACAACTATTATACAAGAATATATTTGCAAGCACACGTCCACCCTCATATTTATGTGCATTGGCGGGACTGGAAACGCCCTGAGGCGCTGCTGGATACCCGGAATACGAAAATGGAATTCCTTTGTACCGATTCTCCCTTGTGTCGCAGGAGGCCTTTCTAAAAGTGCATCCAGTTCATTCGCGAGATTGCGGGAAAGAAAAACGAAACGCGATCTGCGCGCAACATTTGTTGTTATTCAAAACGACGCCCTTTATAGAGTTCATCCGTCTTCCTTTGAAATTTGTCTTTTGAACAGCCGTTTTCCGCTTTCTTTTCACGGAGCGCTTGAACTAACTCCCCCACCGAAGGATTGCTTCGTTTTCATCCCAAGTCCCTCTTGTTTTTTTTTTTTTTTTTTTTTTTTTTTTGAGGGGGGGGTACTTGAAAGCCATTTCCTGGTTTAACGCGTCTATGCATACACACACACATATATATAATGAATAACTTGTATGTTGATCATTTTCATACACAATATATATACATACATATGTGTGTGCCTGAGTGTGTGTATAACTGAATCACGAAAGCTTGGAACGTGATAAATGCATAAAGAAAGGTATAAGCCACGAAGGAAAGTGAAACAATGGAGTAGCTAAAAGATCTTTCGACTCAATGTCCTTACTTAGCAGACTGACTGACAAAAGGAGGAACTGAGAGGTCAAGGAAGAGTCGTATAAGTGACAGATAGGGAATATAACGAGAAAGAACCTAGAATCCAACACACCTGGAGAATTAGTTACCTTCCCAAACGAACATAAACATGGGTACACTTTAGGAGGTTTGCAAAAAGATTAAGTCCAACTGCTCAGACGAGACAATTAAAGGATTATTATACAGGGCGGCAACTGACCACATTCAAAGCTTTGGTAAACAAAAACTTATTCACAAAACATATTAAACATGCATATACAAAGAAAATATTTATAAGGCAACTAATTTGTACTTAAGTCTGTGATTTTATCTTTGAGGTCATTCTTAAACATGCTACAAATATAAGGGTCTAAATGAATTAATATATATATATATATATATATAATATATATATATATATATATATATATATATATATATATATATAAATATATATATATATATATATATATACATAGATATATATATATATATATATATATAGAGAGAGAGAGAGAGAGAGAGAGAGAGAGAGAGAGAGAGATAAACTTTTTCACAGCGTAATGACACCCTTCCCTCTCTCTCTCTCTCCCCAGAAGGAACTCGATGAACGTGACACTGAAAGCTGTCAGGCGGAAATCGATCGGGCCGCCACAGGGCCCATCCCCCCTCCACCCTCTAACGAAATCAGGGTCTCTTTCGCAGACGAGAGAGAGAGAGAGAGAGAGAGAGAGAGAGAGAGAGAGAGAGAGAGAGAGAGCATGAACTCAGATCACTCCAGACACCTTCTAGACATCGGAAGCAGCGCTTTTAGAGCGCTTTTTTTCTAAAAGATTTAACTGGAATATAGAATTTAGGAGCTAAATGCCAAGCGCTGGGACTTATGAGGTCATTCAGCGCTGAAGGGGAAATTGACAGTAAAAACGCCCAAAAGGCGTAACTGGAGGAAAACCTCGTAGTTGCATTATGAAACAATTGTTAGAGACAGTTTTGTTGTTGTTCTTGTCGATGGGTAGGTAAAGTCTACGGATGAGCCTAAAAAGGTCTGAAAAAGGTGCTTTGCGTTGAGTTAAAAATATTGGAATTTTAGGATAGGATATCTATGATTTGATTTATTTATTAGAATGAAAATGTAACAAATAAACAATGCACATGTCAAACGGTACAGAAAATTTTGTGTAATAAAATATAGCGTACTTATTTTAATATCCGTTGGTGAAACAAGGCTCTATTTGACCGTAGATTTTAGCACATTTTAATTTATTTGGTGTACTGAATTTAGTATATGCTTCTGTTCAATTGTTTTGTTTCCACATATCAATGGAATATATGAATATATTTAATTTGTGTCATTTTTATTTTATCCTTATGTTAGTATGAGTGGTACTAAGTATGAGTATTAATTATGAAGACCACTTAACGTTAAGTTTACAACTTATGCATGAGGGCAAAATCTTGCGTGCGTCCTGAATAAGCTGGAGGTCGGATCACACCTTGTTAGTATTCTGGTCATGGTAGTTTTACCAAGGAGGAGTGAGAGAGAGAGTTCAATAGACTCGCCATTAGTTTCAAAACATTTCCCTCAACTACCGCTACAAATACAGGACTTTCCGCCTCTGTGAAATTGCCCGCAAAATCAACAGCTGCAGAGAATACTTGTACTTGTACTTGACATATATTACTGCATATTCAACGCTGTGCGCTGAGCCTTGGTCAGGAAATATGAGCATCCTGAAGATAATCTCCTAAGGCAACGCCTGTAAAAAAAGGATTATATATATATATATATATATATATATATATATATATATATATATATATATATATATATACATACATACATACTATAGTAGATTCAATCAACCGTGCATCTGATGTCTAGGCCAGTCCCTTACAACGATCCTGATTGGCTGTTGATAAGCCAATCACAGGCCTGGAATCTCTCAGTTTCTCTCGAGTATTCACATGGGTAGGATCTATGTTCCACCTCTCCTGAAGTATACGTCTTTCAGGAGAGGTGGAACATACATCCTACCCATGTAAACTCTCGAGAGAGACTGAGAGTTCCTAGTCCTGTGATTGGCTTATCAACAGCCAATCAGGAACGTCATAAGGGACCGGTCTAGACAACAAATGCACGGTTGGTGTGAATATACTATAGTATACTGGGTTACAACATTCAAGAAATAGAAGAGGCTCTAGAGAAAAATCATACGGTTTCCACCTTGCAGGATAAAGTACGGATGTTGCATCAATGTTTGTTTCCTGTTGGTTGCAATTCGGCTCCAGTGTTTATGTGTACGCTGCAACTGTATCCGCAGAGTTACAGTTCCGGCAATGACATACACGACTTTACGGTAAAGTGCGCTATAAGATGATGATGCCACTCTGAAACCCAGCGCACCACTCTTTCTCTCTCTCTCTCTCTCTCGGTAACTACGAATGCATTCACTTGTCTATTGGTGACTCATCAACCGTAAGTGTTTCTCACCCGTATATCACTCTATACTTGCCACTGTTATCCTTCTATTTTTCACACACGAAAGTTCTCTGTCGTTCGATGATAATAAATCAATAAATGAATCATTAAATATGAATTAAAAAATAAACCAATAAATGAATCATTAAATAGGATTGTAAGATTTTAAAAATAAACCAATAATGAAATCATTAAATAATATTGAAAAAATAGAACATGAAAATGTGAACACCATAAAAGAACATGAAAATGGGAACAAAAGCAATAGAACAATGTGAAAATGTGAACAAAAATAATAGAATATGAAAATGTGAACAAAAATTATAGAACATGAAAATGTGAACAAAATTAATAGCACACGAAAATGTCAAAAAATAATAGAATATGAAATTGTGAACAAAAGTAATAGAACATGAAAATGTGAACATAATTGCACATGAAAATGTGAACAAAAATAATGGAAAATGAAATTGCGAAGAAAAAAATGGAACATGAAAATGTGAACAAAAATAATAGCGCATGAAAATGTGAAAAAAAAATAATGGAAAATGAAATTGCGAAGAAAAAAATAGAACATGAAAATGCGAACAAAAGTAATGGAAATAAAAATGTGAAAAAAATAACAGAACATGAAAATGCGAAAAAACCACCCGTCGTTCAGGCTGATCCAAAGAAACAACACAGAAAACGGCCCCAGGTGAGACGATAACAAGTGTCTGGCAGACCATAAACGGCAGGTGGTAAGGACCAGGTGAATGATCATTGGAGTACCACCAGGCAGTTCCGCCACAACACCCTGCCAGCAAAAACACGGCTGTAAACATGATTCACTACGCTTCGGTTGGGGGATACATAGTGCATTTCTTAAGCAGTTCACTTACTTTCCTCTTGGGGGAAAGGTTCTTCGGCTTTATACATACATACATATATATATATATATATATATTATATATATATATATATATATATATATATATATATATATATATAATATATATATGCACACATACATATATGTATATATTTATAAGCACACGCATATATATGTGTATTTTATTTTGTGTTGCAACTTACTTATTTTATTTATTTTTAGAGTAATTTTTTTACGTAATGATATATATATACGTGGTAGACACACAAACACATGAGATTTCCAACACCTATTCTTGCGTTTATTTCAATCCAGTGGATTGGGTACTACATTTACTACCATTGAGAATTGTCATTTTATGTCCAGACCCTTTTGGGCAAATGAAATCATCGTGTTATTCAGAAGAAAGATGAGAAAGAGTCGTTTTTGACAACTTTTACTAGTGGTTCTGGATAAGACTCGTTTTACTGAAGGTATGTACTACGTTTCATTTGAAAATGACACCGATGCTAGTAGTAAATTTGGAACTGATGTTGCAAAGAATTCCTACCTCCACTAAAGGGCAAACTAGCTCACATGAAGCTTGTTACTGTTACAGGAACAACGACTTGAAACGAAATTATACTTGTGCTACATTTTCCCTTCACCGCTATGTAGCCTTGCGTTTTCAAAATCTTTGGCTTTTAAGTTCTGTATTTAATTTTAAAATGCATCCTACATGATTTCTATTTCTTGTCGTGTGCAATTTATTTTCTTTTTCATTATCTTTTTCTCGGGTGAATTTTTTTTTTTTAGTCTCCCGTACTTTCTTCTAAACTGTTCTACTACCTCAGTATTATCAGTACAGTCGGAACACAAAATTTAGGCCAAAGGCCAAGCGCTGGGACCTAAGAAGTCACTCAGCTCTGAAATTAATACGAGTGTTTAAAGGATTGTTAGGAGAGACAGGAAACTACGATGGAAGACATTACGAACAGAGATACAGTAAAAGGAATGAAAGGGGTTGCAATTAGAGGCTGATGGGACGCTGCAAAGAACCTTGAGTAATGCCGACAGTGCACCACGTGAGGTACGCTGACGGCATTACCCGCATACGGGGAGGTATTGTCAGCAGACAAGCCACTCAAATTCGTAGACCAGAACCGGCTAATTGTTTGGTTCGTTACAATTCTCCCTGCATTTTAATAATTTACTTACAACTTTATCAATAAATTTATTTATGCATTAGTTCATTTTTTTTATGAATATGTGTTCTCTTTTTGCTGTAATTCTCATTATCTTCTGTTACTTCTTCCTCATAAACGCCATATTCTTTGGAAACTTGAACTTTAAGTCGATGGCCCCTGTGGTGGGCTTGCTCCATATGAATAGGGTTCGTCTTCTGAACAATAATAATAATAATAATAATAATAACAGGGCTTGTTCCATATGAATAGGGTTCGTCTTCTGAATAATAATAATAATAATAATAATAATAATAATAATAATAATAATAATAATAATAATTCATTTATGTTCCCCCAACCGGAATTCTCCACTCAGACAGGACGTCTCCTGTTTATCTTATCTGATTTATTTGTTTATGTAATCTGGCGTCGCAACGACTAAAGGTCCCTGGTGCCGTCCGTTACGTCTCGACCCACACTTTATGGACGGGAAATGGCTCCTAACCTCATAGCAACCCCCAACCCCCACATGAGGTTAAGAGGTTGTTACAAGAGAAGGGCACAGTTACTATACCCGTTCGGCTCTGCCTTTGCCCAATGCCCGATGCAGGTGTTTCCTTTTTTGGAAATATATATAAATATATATATATATATATATATATATATATATATATATATAATATATATATATATATATATATATATATATTATATATATTATAATATGCTTATATATAGCTACTTATATACATTTTACCTTTTACAAGTAAACAAATGTA
>NC_087203.1:39149702-39152202 GCF_015104395.2 Macrobrachium nipponense
ACATACGTAAGTTCGAGCGGTTAACTCGAGCAATAATAATAATAATAATAATAATAATAATAATAATAATAATAATAATAATAATAATAATAGTAATAATAAACACTTCACGATAACACTAACCGTAGTTCTCAGTGGCTAATGCGCTGGCTCGCAAAGCTTCCAGTTGCACCATTAATAATAATAATAATAATAATAATAATAATAATAATAATAATAATAAATACTTTATTAAAAGTAATGGCTAATTCAGCACAGAAAAGGAAGCTATTCGAAAAAGAGAGAAGAATCTCTACAAGCGTGACGCTGCTGAAGAAGCCATTACTTTTAATCAAGTATGCTTGAGAGAGGGTCTGCTTCCTAAATAATAATTAATAATAATAATAATAATAATAATAATAATAATAATAATAACAACTACAGCAAGATTTTATGCGCATCCTGACATTTGACAAGTCATCTAATAGGCTCCCTTTCCCTCTCACAAAAAAGTAATTCGCCTGAGCAGCTGACGCCATCCCAAACAAAGCCACCCCCTTCCATCCACCCATCCAAGCAGAACCCCAAGCAAAGCCGCCCATACAACCACAACCACCCCATTCCCCCGTCCACTAATCTGACCCACCCATTCCCCATCCATCCACTAATCTGACCCAGACTTCATGCGAGGCCTTTATCGACATCATCGAAAATGACCGTCTACTTAACCCTTTTTTCCCCACAATACCCTCCTTACGAATCCCACATCCCATTCCCCTAACCGTCCACCCCCCCTCTCCCCAAGTTCCAGCACCAGCCCGACGTCCTCATTGAAATAAGAAAATACTGGAGTCAACATTTCGCCCCCATATCACTATCTTAGCCACTGGACACAATGGTTCCTTTTTTTTTCTTCTTTCTTTCTCTGGTCATAATAATTCCACCCTAATCTAGCTTTTTTTCTTCTTCTTCTTCTTCCATTTATTCGCTTCGTTTCCTTTCACTTTTTTCCTTTTTTTCCTCCCATCAAAGCAGCCAACATCTCTCTTTGTCTTCGCATTTTCCCGTTCGCTTTTTATCATTCCCTTCAAACTTCAGTATCATTTCGTTGCTGAAGGTGACAAATAACTCGACGGTTTATTACTCGCTCTGGCTATTAATCTCTTCTCTCCCCCTTTCGTATACACCTTCTTCATCTCCATCACATTTCCATTATTCATTTTAATGTCTCCTCCGCTTTCCTGTCCCTCCGCTTCTCTCTGATGAGATTATCTACGCTGTAACTGAACGCAAAGCAATAAGTATGGTATGTGTTTCTGTATGCACTTATGCACTATGTATGCATGTAAGTCTGCATGCATGTATTTGGTGGCTGATATTCAAAACTACGAAACTGCTTATGACTTGGAATAAAGTATTTTTCTTTTCTTTAACCGAAGGGAAAAAAAATCTATTATTATTCTACGCCACGGATTGTTTTTCGCGCATCTACTTGTGGCGAAAATTAAACCCCTTTTTTCGATCATCACACTTTCACTAGAAACGACGGCGATGAATCAATACGTCTCAGACTAGAGGTGAATTAATTTCCTTATTTCTTGAATAGGAGAGCGAGACAAATCCTGTGGAATTCACTTCCGTATTCAAGGGGGAAAATAAACAAAACTACATAACGAAACTTTTCGGGAATTCACGGATAGCTGCCTACTTTATATAGTGAAAGAAGTAACGATGATGAATTAATATATAAACAGTAGTAATGACAATAAATTCGTATAGCAACAGAAGTAATGATAATGAATTAATATAGAAACAGTAATAATGAAAATGAATTAATATAGAAACAGTAGTAATGCCAATGAATTAATATAGACACAGTAGTAATGATAATGAATTAATATAGACACAGTAGTAATGCCAATGAATTAATATAGACACAGTAGTAATGATAATGAATTAATATAGACACAGTAGTAATGCCAATGAATAAATATAACAACAGTAGTAATGATAATGAGATCTTCGTATGTTATCATCGATCATAAGCACTTAAAAAAAATGACCCAAGACTTCAATCACGAAATCGGAAATGAGGAATTACAGCAGAGGAAGTCCATTTCAAATGCCAATTTCCAATTAGTATTCAGGAACTACGCGTGCTTGACTCGTAAGTAACTCCACATCAAACAGGAAACTACGTCAAATCATATTCCGTGGCAAGTGTTGCCAATCATGAGCAGACTTTTTTTAACCCTCTCCTTTTCCGCTTACTCGGGGAGTAAGCATACAAACTACTTTGTTCTTCTTCTTGTTCTTGTTGGGGGGGGGGGGTTAAGAAAGGTCTTTGGGAAAGCCTAAAAAAAGGTCTGAAAAAGGTGTTTCGCGTTGAGTTAAAGATACAGGAATTTTAAGATAGGATATTTATGATTTGTTTATTAGAATGAAAATAGAAAAAATAGAAAATGCGAATGTTAAACAGTACAAAAAACTTACTTCTAATAAAATATAGCGAATTTATTTT
>NC_087203.1:39157202-39164702 GCF_015104395.2 Macrobrachium nipponense
TAATAATAATAATAATAATAATAATAATAATATGTTGAAAATGATGCCAGTTTTCAACGAATTAATCATATACAGGGTCTTTTCAATTCTCCCGATAATTCGTTTTTCTGACTCAGCTAGGTTGTTGAATTCTACTTGACAAGCTAGCTGAGTTGGAAAAAAACCAATTCTCAGAGAATTGAAAAGACCCTGTATATGATAAATTCGTTGAAAAAAACTGCCATTATTATCAACAAAATACTACTACTACTACTACTACTACTACTACTACTACTACTACTACTACTACTACTACTACTACTGCTGCTGCTGCTGCTACTCTTATTATTATCACTATTATTATTCAGACAATATGGAACAAGACCACTATAAAGGGGCCATTAACTTTAAATTTTAGCTTCCAAAAAGAATATGGCGTGCATTGGAAAGAAGTAGCAGAGGGTAATTTAACGAATAGTTAACTTCTTTACTTATTTATAAGTATATTTTTTCTTTTTATTAAGTGAGATCTCTTCTTTCTGTGTTTCCCTGTACGTTCTCTCACTTCCTAATGAGAACCATATTCTTTGGAAGTTTGAAATTCAAGTCAATGGGCCCTGTGGGTTTGTTCCATATGAATAGGGTTCATCTTCTGCATAATAATAATTACATAACGAGCAAAGCATGATCCGACCTCCAGCTTACGCGGGCCGCGTGGTACAATCAAAATTCTATGATCACATAGAGCATTGTTTCATCAACGAAAATTAAAATAAACACGCTATATTTCATAAGAAATAATTGTTCTGTACTGTTTAACATGCAAATTATTTATTATTTACAATTTCATTCTAATAAATAAATCATAAATATCCTATCCTAAAATTCCTGAATCTTTAACTGGACGCAAAAACCCTTCTTCAGGCCTTTTTAGGCTTTCCATAGACCTTCCTTAACCCCCCCAAAACAAGAACGACAACAGCACGAACAAGAACAACAAAGTAGTTTGTAGGCTTACTCTCCGAGTAAGCGAATATCCGAATTCCAAGACTGTCTACGGGAGAAGATCGTGATACAGAGAGAGATCTCCCTGGCGCGCGACACTCACGGATCCGACTGTACCAGGCCACAAAGCACATTCATATCTGGGCGGTGCATCCTTGAGAGATATGAATGCATCTCGTAAATCATAAAGAGCGTGGCGGCCGAAATGGGGGGGAATCGGATAATCATGAGATATCGCCTTGGCTGAAGGAAAATGCATTGCTCTTCCAGAATGGCTACTTAAACACAATAGGTGCGAAGCAACGCAAGAACTGAGAAATTCGCGCGTGATTCTACTGGTTGCGTCCAAAAGGAGACAATATGGATAAATCCCAAATGAATGTATGAGCACGCCATCAAACACAAACAAACAAACACACACACACACACATATATATATACATATATATACATATATATATATATATATATATATATATATATATATATATATATATATATATAATATATATAATAAAGAATACGTCTTCACAAGAAGTGGAAAATGGACCGATGGATCAAAAGCTATAGTTAGTGGATTCACATCAACCGTGCATCTGATGTCTAGGCCAGTCCCTTACAACGATCCTGATTGGCTGTTGATAAGCCAGTCACAGGGCTGGAAACTCTCAGTCTCTCTCGAGAGAGTTCATATAGGCAGGATGTATGTTCCACCTCTCCTGAGGGAGACGTCTTTCAAAAGTATTCCCCCAGGGGAGGTGGAACATACATCCTGCCTATGTGAACTCGCTCGAGAGACGTAGGGTCTCCAGCCCTGTGATTGGCTCTTCAACAGCAATCAGGCGCGGTCGTAAGGGACTGACCTAGACATCAGGTGCCCGGCTGATGTGAATCTACTATAGTAAAGCATTTAAGGTGGGTAAGCTGGAGATTGAAAAAGAGGACGGGGGGGGGGGGCGGGGGGGGGGGGGGGGGGGGTGGGGGGGGGGGGGGGGGGGGGGGGGGGGAATTTTCAAAATAATGATCGTGGATGTGAATTTGGGTGGAGTGTTGAAAGTCTGTGATGAGAATGGTAAGGAAAAATAGGGGCGAAGACAGGAGAGTAAGAAATGATATAAGAGAGAAAATGCAAGAGCGTAAATTAAATGTTTTTCTTCAATTTACTAACATAAATTCGTATATTACATGAGCATCCCATTAGAATACTGGCACAGTAATACGTTAGTAGTAATTCTCGTTCATGATATACTCTTCAATAATAATATTATACTATAAGTTGTTATTCGTAAGAGAAAATACTATAACACGATTACCGGACTAGATAAATAAAAAAAAAAAAAAAACTCATCAATGAGCCTTACATCAGTGAATAAACAGAAAATAAAAAATGGAGATAAATATGCCGGATTTCAGAGCATCTCCGCGTAATTCAGTAAATGAAAAGCTATATTTCCATAACCTACGTTAAATATGCACGACACGATTTTCTCCTTAGCCGTATCATAGCAAACACGGATTAGAACTTGGGATAAGCGACCATAGTACTACCTACGAGTATGGGTGGATTCAGCATTTCTGGTTGGGTTCAGTGTACCATGAATATACCGAAAATACGTTTCTGGTTGAATTCAACAAACCATTACTTTTCCTGGCTGGAACTAACTAACCATACGTATATGTTTCTGCATAGATTCGATAAAACACACCTACATTATAAAAAAAAAAAAAAAAAAAAAAAAAAACTTACATACTTTCCTGGTTGAGTTCGGAAAACCATACATACGTTTCTTGGTTGGGCTCAGTTTATCATAAATAAGGTTCTGGTTGAATTCAGCAAACCACTCTTTCTTACGTTTTTGGTTGGGACTGACGTACCATACAAACGTCTCTGGTTGGATTCGAAAAACCGCACTTGGATTTTTTTAAATTCTGGTGGGTTTAGAAAACCAAACACACTTCCGGTTTTTTTTCACGTATGATCTGCCAACCATTCCTAATTATACGTACATTTCTGGTTGGTCAGTATTCGTATTTTCTTGGGTTAAGCTAGGCTACCATGCCATAACTTTTGGTTGTACTCGGCTGCTATATACGTTTCGGATTGCAAACATTACAGATCTCGGTCTTTCGATTTTATTTTTTACAAATCTCCCCTTCTTTGGCCATTAACAGAATCCAAAAATTGGGTTTCATTGATAACAATACTCCTGTTGCCTGGAAATATTTACACAAGTGTTTGCAATGAAACGCAATGGTTGGATTCATTCACTAGCCCATCAAAAAGCCCCAACCTTCTATGCTCTATAAAAGTAGGAAGCTTCGTGCTATTTAAAATGGAGAGAAAAAAATAGCAATATAGAAAGCATTTCGGTCACACGTAACAACTGCAAGCGTTCGAGTTAGAGAATACATAAGTCTAGTGGAGAACAACTCACAACACCGGTGGTCTGTAAGAAGTAGTATAACGTGGTTGGCCATCAATCACAACTTTTAGTTGTCAATGACAACAGCGATCGTGTTATTCACGGCCTTCAGTAAGCAGCAACAGGTTCGAATAACATCTGCAATGTTTTGAACGACTGTCTGTGCCCCGTACGAATACTAGCTTGCACGGGACGGTTTTATTGCTTATTTCTACTTCATCATTCCCTTGTGACCACCACACGTGGGTTAACATAGCTAAAAAGGATGTCTGTCTGTTCTAACGTTCCTATGAATTCCCGACAGTCTCTCTAACCACAGCCTCCACTGTAACAGGCCAGCACTTTTTCTGAGCCTGTACTTTTTCTCTTGAAAGAACAGGCAGACGAGACAGGGGGGGGCAAAAACCACAAAGCCTCCGCTTAAGGGAAAAAAAAAAGAGGGGAGAAGAATAGGGCCGAGATATGTGAAAAAAAAAATAAAATAAAAGCAGAAGTCTGCTACCTAATGGCACCACAGATCTTCTCCTGGGAGACAAAAAAAAAAATAATGGTGAGACTTCAGGAAAATACAAAAACGGAGGGGATTAAGGAATCTGAAACTGAAAAAAAAATAGTCTCCGAGCTTTGAGACGCCTATTACATGAATAGATCCTAATGAAAACTCTGAACGTCTTGTTTTTTTTTAAAAAAAAAAAAAAAAAAAAAAAATGTTACTGAGCGTCTTGCTCTTTGTAGAAATACACACACACACACACACACTCCATTTTTACCGTTGAATAACAAGGACATAACCGTTTAGCTGGATATACGAGGCGCGGCTGTCAAGAGAATACCGTGATTTTAGGCAGCTCGCGATAACCACTATTAGAAATCGATGGACGTTTTTTGGTTACCGTTCACAAGTACCAAAAGACAAACCAGACGTTTCTTCTCAGTGAGTGGCTACCAAAACCAACGCTTCTTCTCACTCAAGTGGCTACCAAAACCGACGCTTCTTCTCACTTAGTGGCTACCAAAACCAACGCTTCTTCTCACTTACTGGCTCCCAACACCGACGTTTCTTCTGAGTGAGTGCCTCCTCAAACAGGTGAATGAACCCGAAATGACCAGTGCTTCGCTAACACCTGCAGCTGCTGATAAAAACAAAAACCATAGACGCCATCAGGTTCTCTCTAAAACGGGAACTCAATACCTCGGGATTATGACACTACCGTAATAAGGCCTACAGCAGAAGTTCAGTGAGAGAGAGAGAGAGAGAGAGAGAGAGAGAGAGAGAGAGAGAGAGAGAGAGAGAGAGAGTTCTTTAGCTGTACAGATGGAGTATATATATATATATATATATATATATATATATATATATATATATATATATCAAATGCAATCCATTCACCAGACACCAGTCGCTAATTAGGGGACTGCAGGAATTAACGCTAATAACTGACGACATTGGCGATATATGTATGTATATATATATATATATATATATATATATATATATATATATTATATATATATATATATATATATATATATATATATATATTCTAACAGAGAGTTAGAAGCAGCCACGCAATCCAGGCACGACATTGCGTATCAAAGAAATCAGTGCAGGTAATGAGGGTTTGTGCAATCAAGATAATCACCTTTATCGCAGCCGTTATCACTCCTGAGAAAATGGGTGTCTTACACACCCGATTTCAGTGTACGTACACATAAGCAGTGTATAATGGATTATCATCATTTTCATCATGATAATCATTGTACTGTTACGAACGATGTGAAGTCTTAATAAACCGCGAAAGGTTTCAATGAAAAACTTAGGAGAGAGAGAGGAGAGAGAGAGCAGAAAAACTCAAACATTAACATTTAAAATATACAGACGAAACACTCAATATACCAAACTTGGGATTTTTTTTTAAATCTCATTATTAAGTAAAAAAGTTGAGATATGTGCCTAATGTTTTTCCTTGTTAACGCTTCTATTAAATGTTCAAATTGTTATCATGGAGACTTAACTAACTGACCTTCCCCCAGACGTGACTAAGTACGAGTAAGAAAGTACTCGTGTCAGCACCTAAGATGTAATTACAACTGTTAGGAACAATCGTTTGCCGATTGTTCCCTTGGTGGATTGTTGCCTCCCTGTTTTTGTTTTTTTATTGCTGGCGAGTTGACGTCTGTTGGATGGCGTCAAACTTCGTCAGTCAGGTTCTGGAGGCAGAACAACCAGTCAGGCTGGAGGGCAGAACAACCAGTCAGGTTCTGGAGGGCAGGGACGACAGTCAGTCAGTCAGAGGCAGTCAGGTATGATTACCTGTGGACCAGCATGAGGCAGCGTCAGGTACTGGATACCTGGTTATTTAATTGAAGTCTTCGTATGGTGTATGTCTTCGAGTTGGAGGTCAGCAGCCTTTGGCCAGCATTATTGTGTTTTCGTCGTCAAGAGGACGACGTGTCGAGTGCGACCTCACTGGGCAGCAGCAGTGACGTGTTTTCGTCCAGTGGTCGAGGGAGGACTTCCATACTGCATCTGAGGACAAGATGGTGTTGCATCAACTCTGTCTTGATCGTCCAGCGGTCGATGGAGGATGTCCATATTGTTTCCAAGGACGAGGTGGTTGCCGTATCGGCTTCTGTCTTGATCGTCCGGCATTGGACTGTTGACCTCATCGTTTTGAAGAACAGTGTTCCCGTTTTGCTCTGACTCGTTATGCCGCTTCAGTATTAATTTTAATTATTCATTATGCTGCTTATTTCTATTTATTATATTTAAAGATTGTTATTGCCCTTATACAGCCTATTTGTGATTATTCTTTTATTGTTTAGATTGTGATTTTCATGGCTTTGTTATTGCAAGGGTGGATTTTATTGTTTCTTCGACTGGTTTTACTATTATTGTTAATTGATAAGTTTTTGTGTTCTTGCCACCCGAACCTTGACTCATTGTACATTATGTATTTAAATCTTGTAAATAAATAATTTTAAGGTAACTTTTTATTTAGTTTTTGTTATGCTTCTCCCTCCTTTGTTTGTCACCTGTCGTCAGTCATTACAGCCCAATTGTTTATTATTTTTAAGAACCTGGCGATCTCGAGAGTCGAGATCGTAATAACAACAAACACATAAGCACAAATATATATATATATATATATATATATATATATATATATATATATATATAGTATAGACTATATATTTGTTTGATATACATATATATACATATATATATATATATAATATATATATATATATATATATATACACATATATATATATATGAAGATAAAGGGCCATATTGTACCGTTGTATTGCAGTAAAAAGACATTCATATATATATATATATATACATATGAAGATAACAGGGCCATATTGTACCGTTGTATTGCAGTAAGACATATATATATATATATATATATATATATATATATATATATATATATATATATAGTCATCTCCGCAAATCTTCTGGGATGCCATCCTAGCTCCACGCTCGTCTCCACCCTACCTGCGACCTAAAAAGTCGACTACCTACCAGGTACATAATTCCAGTATTCGATTCTTGTGTCAACTGAAAAACCACGGATTTCTTTTAAGAAACAATAGATTTATGATCAGATTTCAAGTGCCCTCTTAACCTTTCAGATCTTGAGACATTGAACGGTGTTAGAGAGGTTGAACAGGATAATACAAGGGATAAAGAAAATAAAGGAGATCTAAAGGTGGAACTTGGATACAAAAAAAAAAAACAAGAAATAGTTAGAGGTGTTGAATAGCAAGAGAAGACTGAACAAAAGGATGCGAGAGTGACAGTAAAATTAACGCCTATAAAGTTTTTGCGGTTAAGGGACGTAGGGACCCTGCAAACACCCTTTAATCACGCCTACAGTGCACCAAGTGAGGTGCACTCATAGCACTATCCCCCCTTGGACAACTGAATCATCATGCAAGTATCTTAACAGAGACTCAAGTACATATTCCAGCATGAATAAAGAGAACTTAAGTACATATTCCAGCATAAATAAAGAGAACTTAAGTACATATTCCAGCATAAATAAAAAGAAGTTAAGTACATATTCCAGCATAAATAGAGACT
>NC_087203.1:39169702-39212202 GCF_015104395.2 Macrobrachium nipponense
AGGCCTTTCGACTTCTCGTCCTTTACGAAGCAGACTGATATAAATATGAAAATAAGTTTACAAAGAAAGCTCGTATAAATGACAGATAGGGATAATAAAGGAAAATATGTACCTGGAATCCAACAGGGGTACTATTTAAGAGGTTTACAAAGGAATAAAGCCCTCGGAAGTAGGGATAAGACAATATAAAGACTATAGTTATACATACATACATATATATATATATATATATATATATATATATATATTATATATATATATATATATAAGAGAGAGAGAGAGAGAAGAGAGAGAGAGGCCCGAGAGAGAGAGAGAGAGAGAGAGATATAATTAGCTGTCATTCTCACTGAGGATACAGCTTCCATAACAAAATTAAGATAATCTATTCCATATTGATAATGAAATTACGTCCTCGCCAATAAAAGTAATTTTATTGGCTTAGATCTGCTTTCTCCCCAAAATATATATAACTGACAATACCTTTCCCTTACTCGTGTACCTGGGGACAAATTAATGGCAGTGAATATTGTGGCTAAGCTAGGGAATACGTCAGATGTTTGACATCCCAGTCACTACGCAAAATACGTTCTGTACTTCTAGACAATTTTCAACAAGAAGAAAAATATTAAAAGACCTCAAACGCCGTATTAACAAGGTGTAATCCGACATCCAGCTTACTCGAGGATCGTGCTAAAATCTACGGTTAAACAGCCCGTGTTCCACCAACGAAAATTAAAATAAATAAGCTACCTTTTATCAGAAATAATAGCTCTGTACTATTTAATAAGTACATTACTTATTTTTTACATTTGCATTCTAATAAATAAATCATAAATACCCTATCTTAAAATTCCTGTATCTTTGACTCGAAGCAAAACACCCTTTTCAGACCTTTTGAGGGTTTTCCAAAGGGCTTTCCTACCCCCCAACAAGAACAACAACAACAACAACAAACTTGTTTGTAGGGTTACTCCCCGAGTAAGCCAAAATCTTGTCCTAGAGAGGTGTCGAGTACTAATGATCTGTAGGATAAATACGTCAAAATTCTGATAATTCAATCCAGTAACACGGACTGCAAAATTAATTGCAATTTCACAAATTTTTTAGGTATACAGGCCATCATATAGATCAGATACTTGAAATTGCCTAGCGATTTACAATATATGAAAACAAATTGATACTTGAAATTGCTTAGTGATCAACAACAATATCCGAAAACAAATTAAGTTTGAATTTATATTTCGTGTCATGAAAACCAATTCAGATTAAATTACATTTCTTGTCATAAAAAATTTAATATTGAGTTCATATCCCTTGACTTGACAACAAATAAGGATTGAATTTATATTCACTGTCTTGAAAACATCTTTAGTTTGAATTTATATTCCTTGTCATGAAACCAAATTAATATTGAATTCATATTCGTTACCAGGAAAACAAATTAGCACTGAATTTATATTCCTTCTCGTGAAGTCAAATCGGGACTGCAGTCATATTCATTGTCTTAAAAACAAATTAGTTTGAATTTATATTCCTTGTCTTGAAAACAAATTAAGAATGAATTTATATTTTTTGTCAAGGACGCAGATTCAGACTGAATTTAAATTTCTGCTCATTAAAGGAAATTAAGATTGAATTTATATTCCTTGACATGAAAACAAATTAGGATTGAATTTAAAGTTCTTGTCATGAAAACCAAATGAAATTTACTGGATGATTCTTGTCATTATAACAATTAATACTGAATTTAAATTCCTTGTCATGAAAACAAAATGAGATTTACTGTATAATTCTTGTCATTAAAACAATTAGTAATGAATTTAAATTCCTTGTCATGAAACCAAAATGAGATTGACAGTATAATTCTTGTCATTAAAACAATTAATAATGAATTTAAATTCCTGGTCGTGAAAAAAAATGAGATTGACTGTATAATTCTTGTCATTAAAACAATTAATAATGAATTTAAATTCCTTGTCATGAAACCAAAATGAGATTGTATAATTCTTGTCATTAAAACAATTAATAATGAATTTAAATTCCTGGTAGTGAAAACAAAATGATATTGACTGTATAATTCTTGTCATTAAAACAATTAATAAAGAATTTAAATTCCTTGTCGTGAAACCAAAATGAGATTGGCAGTAAAATTCTTGTCATTAAAACAATTAGTTATCCTGAATTTAAATTCCTTGTCATGAAAACCAAAATGAGATTGTATAATTCTTGTCATTAAAACAATTAATAATGAATTTAAATTCCTTGTCGTGAAAAAAATGAGATTGACTGTATAATTCTTGTCATTAAAACAATTAATAATGAATTTAAATCCTTGTCTTGTGAAAACAAAAAAAATGAGAATTGACTGTATAATTCTATTGTCATTAAAACATTAATAATGAAAAAAAAAGAATTTAGAAATTCCTTGTCGTGAAAAAAATGAGGAATTGACTGTATAATTCTTGTCATTAAAACAATTTTTTTAATAATGAATTTTTTTAAATTCCTCGTCAAAGAAAAAAAAAAATGTGATTAACAGTAAAAATTCTTGTCATTAAAACAATTAATAATGAATTTAAATTCCTTGTCATGAAGACAAATTAAGACTGGATTTATATTTCTGGGCTACGTCTTACAGCAACAAAAAAACAACGCCTTTGCCATCAGGGCTTCGCCAAAGCCTAAGGAAGCCCATTATCCCTTGAACTGCCGTCGATTAAGAAGAAACATTTTTGCTGAAATGGGTGTTCCTGTGTCCTGGGATGACGATTAATGTTTCAAAATGGGGTTGATGGGATAGATGATACTATCTAACGTATAACGCTAATACATACATACATACATACACACACACATATATTATATTATATCAGATATATATATATATATATATATATATATATATATATATATATATATATATATATATATATATATTCAGTTGTATTCTACATAGGAAAATGAAAATGGTTCATCTCAAAAAAAAGCAAAACAGTTTCGTCCTCCAATGGCACAATGGGCATTTTTTGAGATAAATTATTTCCATTTTCCTATGTGGAATACAACTGAATTACCATATCTTCGTGCCTAAGATTACCAGTAATATATATATATATATATATATATATATATATATATATATATATATATGTGTGTGTGTGTGTGTGTGTGTGTGTTTGTGTGTGTGTGTGTGTGTGTGTATACAGCGATCGAGAGATAATTGTGGTCCAGTGGTTAAGATATTAATCACCCAAGGATCTACGTAAGTTCCATTACAAAGCAAAACCGAAACGATTAGGACATTCCGTTACATCTCGCCACTGTCAACCTCGGGTGTGATTTGTATACCTGGTAGTTAGTCGACCGTGCCGGGTCGAACCAAAAATTTTTTGCACGAGTAGGCCAACGACCTCAGGTAAACAAACTCAAAAACACAAACATATATATATATATATATATATATATATATATATATATACTATATATGCATAATACATATACATATATAAAATTATATATATCTAATATATATATATATATATATATATATATATATATATATATATATATATATATACTGACAATAAAAAAAAAAGTTCGAAAAAAGAAATTCATGTTACAAGAGAACCTCCTTCCGACAACTGGCCCATACCCCTCCTCCTCCTCCTCCTCCTCCTTCAAATCCCACTATACCCTACCACCCCCTACCAGCAATATCTTAATTGCTCCTAATCTCTACAAGACAGATGCGCCGACACTGGAGTCCCTCTACTCTTTCCTGGTGCCCCTAAAACATCCCTGGTAATCAGCACTAATTAGTAGCAATTAGCGCTAACTACATAACTAGGAGCTATCGCCTCACACCATCTACTACTCCTCAATGAGGAAAAATAAAAGAAAAAGAGGTTCGCATTATGTATGGCTCTCTCTCTCTCTCTCTCTCTCTCTCTCTCTCTCTCTCTCTGTCGACTTCATTACCAAAAGGGTTGGCCCCCTGCATTAATATCAAAATCAATCTCTGCCTCCCATTAGGGGAAAGGACAGAAAGAGAGAGAGAGAGAGAGAGAGAGAGAGAGAGAGAGAGAGAGATTAAAACGAGAACTCTTTAATCGTCCCTTGTGAATGAATCCAAGACTTTTCAACTGAGAGAGAGAGAGAGAGAGAGAGAGAGAGAGAGAGTAAGAGAGAGAGAGAGAGAGAGAGAGTCCAAATGTCGAGCACGTACAAATATTAAGCTATTCAAACAAAGTAATTAAGCTTTTCAGTTTCCAAACTTTGTTTATATTTTGGTTTAGTCAAAGGGGAGGAGGGGGGGGGGGTTCCTTTGTTTATGATACCGAAGCTCTTGTCCTTACAAATGCAAACTGTAATTCAGGCTATTTTAATCCTGCTTACACAAAGGAAGATTTACATTCAAAGGAGAATGCAAATGGTTTCCGGCGTACATTTACAAACAAACGAAAGCACATGCGTTTCATATAAATAAATAAATATATGCATTTATCTATTTATTTGTGTGAAAGATGTTGCGTTTCTAAGTGACAACAGATAACAATATGAAACGAAACTTTTAACAATATTTTGTAAAATCCTTGGCATTCGTAAAAAAAAATATATTATCATTATAATCACATCAGTGCATCATACAATCACAACAGACCATTGAAAATCGAGGAGAGAGAGAGAGAGAGAGAGAGAGAGAGAGAGAGCCATCTATGCAAAAACGCATTGACCTAAGACACCATATACAACACTGTATATATACATGAGGCAATCGATATACAATACATAACTCGCTCATAAAGTTGCATGACCAGAGAAGGTGATCAATGTGTCTCGGAGGAGATTCGTCCCGTCACTATCACCAAGCTCTCTCTCTCTCTCTCTCTCTCTCTCTCATTATCCTACTCCCATTCATTATATACCACCAACACTATCACACGACTAAGGAACAGTACCGATAATAAGAAAAATTATAATCAGCGATCATCAAGGCTGGGCTTCGGTCATTATTTTCTCTCTCTCATTAGTGTTTACAATGACAGCTTATACAATGACAGGCTGACACTTCACACGGCGAAATGGTATACAGAGAGAGAAAAACGTTCGAGGGAGAAAAAAACAAAAGAAGTCAGCGTTCGCCTTGACACACTTCGCGAGATCCGTCCGCGTATACAAACTCACCTTTGTAACAACAACCTGCCTTTAAAGGCAATGTCAATAAAAATCAAACAACACTATATTAGCATTGGCTCTAATTACGAGAGCGCTGTCACTGTACTCTAAGTTCGTCGCAGTTGCAGCTGCATAGGACACGTTCAAAACACGTCCAAGTCTTGTTTTTTTTTCTTTTTTCGAAACCAACTCCACACCAACGTGCGAGTCTGCACTACATTCCTCGAACTGGCATTTAAAGAAAAAAAAACACTCGGCCAAAACGTACAGATCGGTAATTTTCCTGTGTCTTTTCCATATATATATATCACGGCAAAAGATTGAAATCGATTGCAGGACAAATTCAAACGGCGATGCATGGGGACACAGCCGTCAAAACCGGCCGCCTCTTACCGAGAAATGTCTCGAATATGTCCCGAAGTTTTTAAGTTGTGGACATGTAAAGATAGGGGAAAGGGGGCAGGAGAGCTTTAGAGAGAAGGATATCGAGACCTCTTCAACACACAACGGCCAAGAGCGCACTGACACGCGCGCTCTCCACGTTGCCAATATTCCGAACTGGAATGCGGCGTCCCGGCAACCCGCTCCATGCCACATGTCGCTAGATGCCAAAATTCTAACCTTTTTCTCCCTTGCTCTTTCCCCTCGGCTCCTGCTGCTGCTGCTGCTGCCGCCACCACACCACCCAATAACTCTCTCTCTCTCTCTCTCTCTCTCTCTCTCTTTTGATTTACTGGTAGCTGATGTTCTATTTTTAGACTGCTGTAATGACACCAATGGCTTTGTTTTCTCGACAACAAGAGACCCAGGAATAGCGAGCGAGCGAGCGGTTTACGCTACATTAAATACCTAAAGAAAAGTCAAGAGTACAACACAATGAAAAACGGAACGTAATATATATATATATATATATATATATATATATATATATATATATATCATATATATATATATATATATATATATATATACAAAGTTCTCACTCGATAAAAATATATTTTAGTACAGATTCAGTTTGACTGAAGAGACAGAAGCAGAAATAAATATAACCCTGGACATGATTCCTTTTGGCAACTGAAGAAACGCACATTTACCTGTCTTCCGGTGGGAAAATAATTAATCGGGCTGTGATGGATACTTCGGAAATCATGGTCCGTAAAAGTCGTAAATACTCTATTTACCCTGAGAGAAAGAGGTTTAAGTAATTTTATATATATATATATATATATATATATATATATATATATATAGATATATATATATATATATAATATACATTACTACATATATGACTTCATCCTTCTGGTGGCCAGTAAGTGACAGTGATCCGCAGATCTAGCAAAACATGAGTTGAGTGCTGTACCAGTCAGCCACGGCAACTTTCCTGGCTGACTGTACTTTCCAAAGGGTTGCGGAGGAGGAGGAGGGGGGGGGGGGGGGGAGGCGCCAAATCCCTAGTAATAGTGTGTGCGTATTCATATGGATCTGTTTGCTACAGCGGCTATAAAGTTTTTGGAAATAAATTTATCAGTGAAATTTGGTCAGAAACTTCAACATTTGCAATTAATCCAATTATACAGTTTTTTTGCAAAAACGTAATTTAATTGACAAAATATATAAAAAAATTAATCCAATTATAAGATTTTTGAAAAACTGAAATTAATTCAGAAAAGATAATATATATAAATATAAATATATATATAATATATATATATATATATATATATATATATATATATATATATATATATATATATATATATGTATATATATAGTAAAAACCAATCCTTCGGGCCAGCCATGTGATAGCTGATAATCAAACTATTATATATAACATAATCATAATTATCTACGGTGGTGATAAACAAAAAAATAATAAGACATATATACATACATCCATATACACAAAAGAACTTATACACATGAACTTAATGAAAATCACTCTGCCCTTTCTTTCACATCGTGAATACAGAACCTAATGATTAAACTGGAACTGCTGATAAATTTAAATATACAATTAATCAAATACGAAAGACAAAACAAGCGATATATCAACTGAACATCAACGTATTTAAAAACATGAAACTAAGGTTCTTAAAACTCTACGGTACCAGGAAAACAGATTTCACTAATTAGGAGAGAGAGAGAGAGAGAGGGTGTCTTGATGATCGGTTCCACCCAACCGGGGATGGGGGATAAACTCGTCAAGGCCCTTCCATGAGAGAGAGAGAGAGATAAGAGAGAGAGAGAGAAATGGCCTCACCCCTCAGACATGAAGATTACCAAGCCGAGGATCCCCGTTTTAATTGTATACGTTTAGACGGAGTAATAAACACTGATTCTCTCTCTCTCTCTCAACATTCGCATAACAACTAGGCACATGATTTGCCATTTATATCAACAAAGAGAGAGACCGATGAGGAGAGAGAGAGAGAGAGAGAGAGAGAGAGAGAGAGAGAGAGAACCTCTTTTTGTTATTCTAGAGAACTTCATCAGACTCTAACAAAAAAGGAATTCGTCACTAAAAACATCCGGTCAGAAGTTTCTCTTAGTTCAGCTTATTGTCCTCTCTCTCTATAATGGATGGAAACTATAGCTGAAGAGATACAACACATCTCAATGCGGGAACTTCTTCACATACAAGATATGTGACACGTGGAATAAACTGCTACCAGAAGTTGCAAACGGCAACAGCGTGGAAGAGTTTAAAAGAAAGCTAGATTTTTTTTTTTATGGTTTTTTACGTTGCATGGAACCAGTGGTTATTCAGCAACGGGACCAACGGCTTTACGTGACTTCCGAACCACGTCGAGAGTGAACTTCTATCGCCAGAAATACACATCCCTCACATCTCAATGGAATGACCGAGAATCGAACTCGCGATCACAGTGGTGGTACGCCAACATCATACCGACCACGCCACCGAGGCGCTAGAAAGCTAGACACTATCATTAGGACACTGTGAACGAACAGTAAAACCTGCTCCTAGACATAAGTGAGCAAACGATGTCTCCTCGGATGGACTAACAAGTCTTTGAGACATCCTAATCCTTGTAACTCCTTGAAACTCCACAACCGAACTTAATTCAAGCCCAACAAGAATGTTTATTATCTCTTCTTGCAAAAGTTTTTTTTATGTTAACAATGTATATTTTTCTTTCCACAACTATCTGAAGGCACATCAATGGGTTATGGAGATACAATCCATGGGTACGTATATTTAAAAATACATTTCTCTACTGGGAGCTTTCGGGAATCTGTTCATATATACGTACCCATACACAACTGTGGATGTGTTCCTCCATTTCAAGAGACTTGCTACTATGAGTAATTACTGATAATGCATGTTATTTTCATTACTCTTTACCTAAGACCGATTCCTCTCGAATGGCCACTGGATATTCAACTCTGCGGGAAGACCTATTCTATATTAAATTAGATTAACAATTCTTCCATTCCTTCAACAGTAGGTATTTGCTTTGCTATTCAGCCAACAGTGCGCATTGATACTTTTAAACAACAGTAGGTATTAATACTTTTCCATTTAATTAACGGCTAGTTAATTACTTTTCCATTCCATCCTTCATACTACTGCATAGACTTCTATATCATTCTGTGTAGGGAGATGAATAGAATAGAATAGAATAGAATAGAATAGAATAGAATAGAAAAGAATATACATTTAGGCAGAAGGCCAAGCACTGGGGCCTACGAAGTAATTCAGATCTGAAAGGAAAATTGAAAGTAAAAGGTTACAAAGATGTAACAGGAGGAAAACCTCAGCTACATTATAAAAAAATAATTGTTGGGAGAGGGTGGAAAGTAAGATGGAAGAAAGAGAATAGGAAAGTAAGCACAGTAAAAGGAATGAAAGGGGTTGCACCAAGGGGCCGAAGGGATGCTGCAATGAACCGTAAGTAATGCCTACAGTGTACCGTGCGTGAAGTGCAATGACGGCACTACTCCCCTACGGGATGTAGGGAGATGTTTCTCTTCAGTCTACACAGCTTGCAACTGGATGGCATGTTTCCCCTTCCCGGGCAATTGTAAGTTATTCCTCCATGGCAGGTGGGTTTCCTTTTCAATCCACTGTACGGTATGCTTTCCCCGTACAGTGCTCCATACGGCTGCATGGGTATCACAAAACCAATTCTTTGCACTGGACTGTCCTTCAAGATAAATAAAGAATTGTTAATAAATTTTAGTAGTTTTTTTATTCGCAATTTCGCAGAAGGTTCGGGAACATGATTTAATACCTGATAGCTATGCATGTCTTATGGAATACGTTCTACTGTTAAAAAATTCACAATCTCGTGAAAAACAGTTTGTGTAATAAAAATCCACAACTATATAGTAAACTACATTACTATATGAAAAATACAAACGCAATGACTTCTGAACACCCCTCGTCAGTGTATACGTTGAAATAGACTATTTTAACTTATGGTATCTTACGTTAAAATATGGCAGTTTAACGTATGGTATTCTACGTTAAAACATGGTATTTTATCGTATGGTATTTTATGTTAAAATGTGTTATTTTGACGTATGGAATTTTAAGTTAAAATGTGGTATTTTAACGTGAGGTATTTTACATTAAAATGTGATATTTTAACGTATGGTATTTCACGTTAAAATGTGTTATTTTAATGTATGGTATTTTACGTTAAAATGTGGTATTTTAACGTATGGTATTTTACGTTAAAATGTGATATTTTAACGTATGGTATCTTACGTTAAAAAGTTATATTTTAACTTATGGATTTTAACTTATGGTATCTTAAGTTAAAATGTGGAATTTTAACGTATGGTATCTTACGTTAAAATGTGGAATTTTAACATATGGTATTTTACGTTAAAACATGGTATTTCAACGTATGGTATTTTACGTTAAAATGTGGTATTTTAACGTATGGTAACTTACGTTAAAACATGGTATTTTAACGTGCGATATCTTACGTTAAAATGTGGAATTTTATCATATGGTATTTTACGTTAAAATATTGTATTTTAACTTATGGTATCTTACGTTAAAATTGCCATTTTAACGTGAACACTGATAAGGAGTCTTTGCTTTTGTCTTTTACATAATAACACAGTTTACTATATAAATGTGGATTTTAATTACACATACATTCTATAATCATTCACATCCTATTTGACTTTCCAGTCCTATTAACATTTGAATTCGTTAAAAAATTATTTTCACGATGCATATTTCGCCATCTCATCCTTGGCACCTCAACGGCACACTTCCGCCAGTGACTGGCCTTGACGGATTGGCAATTTGGATGGAAGCTTCCTCCTGTGATAAGTAATTTGCATTCCCGACTCTTGGCATTGCAGCGTTTTGCCCTACCTAATCACTAAGACGATGGCGTGTTGATCGGTTATTTTGTTTAGTTATACCTTGAAATGTTCCTTTTCTCCTCATTTTCTTCGGCATTTCGTCTTTTGCTCAGATAGATAGGTATTTACCACAGGCTTACACGGGCGTTCTTTATTCAATCTTCTGAGAGCTATGGGTAACTTATCTTCCCTTCATTGTTACGAAATGGGAAAGTTTCTATACGTTTGTCTAGAGTTTTTACGTTGCATGGAACCAGTGGTTATTCAGCAATGTGGCCAACGGCTTTACGTGACTTCCGAACCACGTCCAGAGTGAACTTCTATCACCAGAAATACACATCTCTGACCCCTCAATGGAATGTCCGAGAATCAAACTCGCGACCACCGAGGTGATACGCCAACACCATACCGACCACGCCACTAAGGCGCAAAGTTTCTATACGTACTCAAGCTCAGCCGCAACATGAAAAGAATACTAACGGAACTTCTTTCTTAAATAACGTCTAAACTTCCTCATGAACTGTCTGCCTAAAGGCTAAACACTTTCAGAACTTCGCAGCCAAAATCGTTATAATTATTTATAGAGATATCAAGATTTTCTCACTCTAAGACTAAAAATTATTTGTTGATATATGAAGATTCTCTGAGTCTGCATTCATTATAAAATGCTGCCGCTTACACCATAGCAGGAAGGTCTGTAGAAAGCTCCTAAACATCAAGTGACAGGATGGGGCTGCAGGGCTCACACCTCTTTGAGTGACATTGACATTTATGACGTATGTTCGTTCTCAAGAAAGTCCAAAATATGATATGATCGACGATCCGCCTTCATGCTCAAGGAAGGAGAGAATAATATAGAATTTAGGCCAAAGGCCAAGCGCTGGAACTTATGAGGTTATTCAGCGTTGAAAACTAAATTGGTAGAAGTAAGGTTTGAAAGGTTTAACAGGAGGAAAACCTCAAAGCATTGGCACTATGAAACAATAGTTAGGAGAGGATAGATGGTAAGACTGAAGAAAAGAGAATATGAACAGAAGTACAGTAAAAGGAAAGAAAGGGGTTGCAGCTTGGGGACGAAAGGACGTTGCAAAGAGCCTTAAGTAACGCCTACGGTGCACCGCATGAGGTGTACTGACGGCACTACCCCCTACGGGAGAAAGTGCTATATTTAACTCTGCTGAATCCTATCGAATCTTTCTTACATTACAACCAAGGTCGAGGTTACTGCTGTTGTTAAGTCTGACCGGACCAGTCTGTATTATTAACTAACGAATGCAATATTCAACGTTACCGCCGTGTTCCGTTTTGAATATTGAAGGCGATGACGTGTGTGCAGTTTTAGTACTCGTGATGCTGCTGTTACTGTTGATCCGAGAAAGGAAATTGATAATGTTAACATCCCAAGTGGCGAAGAATGCAATGCTGCATTATTTCAAGGACTCGAAACCTACGCACGTGATTGCGCATTATAAGTAGTTTCATGCATGGATTTATTGACACGTTACTGATTTTTGTCAGTTTGAACATTGTAAGGAGAGAGAGAGAGAGAGAGAGAGAGAGAGAGAGAGAGAGAGAGAGAGAGAGAGAGAGAGAGAGAATCTATATACAAGTTATCTCATGCATGAATTTATTGAAAAACTAATGATTTTTGACTGAGCTTGAAAAGAGTGTGTGTGTGTGTGTGTGTGTGTGTATGTGTCTGTGTATGTGTGTGAAGATACCACAAGAAAATGTTCAATTCCTGGTAACTGTCCCTGTATGTGTTGGTAAACTCCTTAACCTTAAGTGGAGGGGCAAGGACACAACTTAAATGTAGGTTCCAAATGTCTATTGTAGAAATATATACAAGATCCAGTGGACAAAGAGCAGCCAGCTAAACAAACAGACAGACGAGACGAGACTGCCTCACGAAGGCAATAATTACAATGTTGCCAATACTTAAATGTTGCCATATCATATTACTGGACTTAACATGGGATACTCTAATGGCACGCAACATGTGAAATAATGTTTGAACATAATAATACTGGTACATGTGAAATGCGTCTTTTTCATGTACCTACACCTCCCTCCCCCTCACGCTCGTAGTGCATTCTCGAGCGGACTCCTTTTCCATGAGTCTTTGGGAACGACGTGGGTTTACTGGAGGAATACTGACTAAGGACTCTCTTTCTAGGTCCTGGCTAGGGGCCACAGGGACAGGGAGAAAGGGGTCACTATTAGTGGGTGGCACCAGGCGAAGAAAACGACGATTACGCCAGCACACACGACCACTAGGAGACGAATTTGATAGTCTCTTGACCGACCTTCCATGACCCATGACAGTGCCAACTTTGTCCCAACGATGAGAGGTCGGGTCTTGAATCCGAACTTGCTGTCCGACGCTCAACGTGGGTAAGGGGTGGGCATGCTTGTCGTACTTGGTCTTTACCTGCTTGTAACGAGCGGCAACACGGCGGTCACAGCAATCTTCGGTCTTGACCTGCCACTCCTTGGAGAATGCTTGAGGGTGGGCAGGGATACATGACCTGAGGGGACAGCCATACAGGATCTGGGGCAGGAGAGCGTCCAGTAAAGTTAGGAGTATTTCTGAGCTCCAATAAGCCTCAGTCAAATGCTTCACAATCAATGTTGCCAGATGGGCTGTTTTGAGGATGAGGTGCTTGATCGACTTCACAGCAGCTTCAGCGTGACCATTCGATTGTGGGTAGTGGGGTGAGGTTACCATGTGTCGAACTCCCCATCGCTTCATAAAATCCTTGAACTCTGCGCTGGTGAATTGGGGGCCTCCATCTGTCCTTAGGCAAAGGGGGACACCAACTTCACGGAAATAGCGGCAGAAGATCCTGATAGTATTGGAAGCGGTAGTATCGCCTTGGCAGGGTGCAACAACAGGCCATCCTGACAGGCGATCGACGACGACGAGGAAAGACTTCCCTGCAACAACAAAGAAGTCGGCTGAGACGGACTCGAAGGGTCTTGTCGGGTTGTCGTCATTCATTAGAGGTTCCTGCGGCTGAGATGGCTGCAATGTCTGACATGCCTCACAAGCTCTGACTGTGTTGGCAATATCAGAGTCAATGCCAGGCCAGAAAACTGACTGCCTTGCTCTGCGCTGGTTGCTTCCACACCTCTGTGGCTATTCATGCAAGTGGGACAAGGTGCGACGACGGAGAGCGGCAGGAACTACAACCCTTGCTCCATACAGGACAAGGTCACCATCGGCGTAGAGATCTTCACGTAGTTTCCAATAAGGAAGTAAGGAATTGTGAAGGTCATATCTGTTGCGAGGAATTCCTGATGTGACACAATCGAGTAGATGAGTATACGCAGGATCTGCTTTCGCTGCGTCACGAAGATCCTGAAGTATCCTGTCGGGATCCTGAGCTGGAGACTCGTCTGAAAGCGTAACGGCGTTCACAGCCATGACAGTTCGAAGATGAGCAGCGGAAGAAGCACCCGAGATCTCGTCCTCCTGTGTGGGGTGGCTGACTGGGGCGCGAGACAATGCATCTGGGATGCACAGCAACTTACCCGCAGGCCACACAGCTGTAAAGATGTAGGGCGAGATTTTCTCCTTGAGGCGTTGGAGACGAGTTCTCGATGGCATCCAGCGTATAACTGTTCAGAATAGGTATGAGGGGCCGGTGATCCGTCATCAGAGTAAAACTCTGTAGGCCTGCTAAATATAGCCTACATTTCGACATTGCCCAGACAACGGCTAGCATCTCAAGCTCGATGGTGGCATATCGTGTCTCTGCGTCAGCGAGAAACCGAGAACCACACTGAACTAGACGCAGGTGTCCATTACCATGGTCCTGCAGGAGGGCATATCCAATGCCGTGGAGGCGTGAAGCGTCCGTCTGAAGAACAACAGGTAGGTCTGGGTCAAAGAGGGCGAGAACTGGTGGACTGGTGAGAGCTAACTTGACACGTTGAAATGCTTCATCATGGTCGGGGGTCCAAACAAATGTTCTCTTGGGACTCATCAGGGGACGTAAAGGTTGGGCTGCAATGGAGATGTCAGGCGTGAACTCCTCTAACTGGTTGACCAATCCCATAAACGATCTGAGGTCTGTCAGGTTAGCAGGGGTTGGGAAATCCTTGATGGCACCGACTTTCTGCTTATCAGCTGAGATGCCGTCTCCTGAGAGATTGTACCCACAGAAATTCACGGAGGGTGCAGCAACCACAAATTTATCCTTGTTGAGTGTGATCCCAAACTTGCGGCACCGGGTGAGCACTTCGTGGATACGATGAAGGTGTGTAGCGTAGTCTTCGTCGTTGAGGAGAAGGTCGTCTATGACCTTTACACAGTTTTGAACACCTTGAAGGGCCATATCACCTCGCAGGCAGAAGGCGTCTCCAGTAGCTGCGAAGCCCATCGGTCCTCTGCAATGTATGAACCGACCATATGGCGTAATAAAGGTGGTTAAATGCTGATCTTCTTCTGCCAGTTCCATCTGCCAGTAACCATAGAGAGCATCAGCTGTGGTGAAATACCGAGCCTTCAGGCCTACACTGCGAATAGCGGCGTAGGGTGTGGGTGAAGGATGGGCTGGACGAGAAACCTGGCTATTCAACTTGGTAAGATCGACAGTAATTCGTACTCCTGTCCCATTCTTGGGAACGACGACGAGAGGGTGGCACCAAACTGACGGGTCATCACCAGCAGGTTTGATTATCCCTTGGGCCACCATGGAGTCAAGCTCTTCTTTGACTTGGTCCTTAAAAGCGAATGGAATCTGTCTTGGGGTGTGGATGGCAAAAGGCACTGCACCATCCTTAAGGTGGATTCTCATGGGAGGGGACCAGCCATAGGCTTGAGAGGAGCTGTCTTCAACTCTTCTTTCGAGACTAACACATCTTGAAACTCTTGAAGAAAGTATTCCTTTGCTGCTGAAGGTGATGTGGTCGCTGAGATGGGTAGCTCCTTGACTCTATTGACGTGTTTGACTTCTAAAATAGGTTTAGGGAAATCAGGAGATATTATGGCCAGTTCCTCACATTGACCATAGGATAAAAGTGGAAATTCCACATTTTCATGCACTTGAATCCTGGCGAGACAGGATCGCTTGCCTAGTGTAAGGGTAGCTTGTAATATACCCAGAGCAGGTGACATTGGAGATCCATCCGCGGTGAACGTCGCACTTTGCGGAGGCGTCTGCAAACAGCTCCTGGAGATACCCAATGTGTCAAGGTGCTGCTTTCCAATAACAGTGACATCGGCACCTGTGTCTGGTAACATTTTAATGCGAGACTTAACATCGCCAAACGACAAGAGGACACAGATAGGTTTGGCCGTCTTGGAAATGGTGCGAGGCGATCCTAGGCGACGACAGCTGGTCCTTGAATCTTGCGATTTGTTGACTGAAGAGGCACCACGTTGCTTGAAGATCTGTCCTGACGAAGATTCTTCTTATTCTCCCTACAACACTTATCGAAGTGTCCAATGCGGTGACACAGACGGCACTGGACCTTGCTGGCAGGGACACTTCATGGTCCTGGACCAATGGCCAACGCGGTCGCAGCTTTTACAAGTACTGTTGGCCGCAGGGCATTTGTCTTGATCATGCTGACGAGCACAGTACTGGCACCAAGTTGCTGGGTTCGAGGGTTTCGGCGAAGGTGGATGCTTTCCGCTTGACTTCTTGCTTCTCTTGTAGGCCGAAACAGCACACAGCTGACTGGGTGGGGCACGTATGGCAGAAGTTGCAGTTTTAGCCGCCTCATACGACCGACAGGTGGTGATGAAATCTTGCAAAGAAGAATTGGCATCCAAGGCGATCAACTTCTGAACCAAGTCCGCGTCTCGAATGCCATCAAGATAATCATTTTCAGCTGGGTCTCTTCACATGCGACGGCGGTACCTGGGCATAAATCAACTTCTTCCGCAAGGCGTCGAAGTTTCACATAGAAATCAGCGAAAGATTCTCCTTCCGATTGCTTGCAGCTAAGTAACTCTCTTCGGCGAAGTACTTCATTCCTTAAACCCTTTATATGTGACTGTAAGGCGTCCAGGACTTCATCTACAGGCTTATCTGTAGAGGGAGATATTTGAAGTGTGTGTTCTAAACACGCTGCGTTTTCAGGGTTAAACACATCCTCATCTGGATCATTTTGCTTTTCCCGTGGAAGCTTAGAAAGATCCACCATGACAGCATAGTCATCCACCGACGTCTCCATTCCCTGAACATCTGGAATGTTGCATCTGCCTTCAGTGGGGGTGGCGTTTGCGCGGTTGCTTTCTGTGGTGGTGGAAGAGAGGGTTGACTGGAGTTCGAAACCACCTCTGTGCCAGGTGTAAGGGTACCTGAATGAGAATGGATGATTGGTGCAAGAGTTTGAATGAGGGCAGTAAACCTTGCATTCTCCTCTTCTCTTCTAAGATCATCTTCTCTAAGGCGAATTGCTTCTTGTTCCCTTCTTCTTTCTTCTTCACGTTGTCTGTCTTGTCTTCTTGTTTCATCTTCCTTTCTTCTTCTCTCATCCTCATACAAGCGAGATTCCTCTAAAAACTTAATCAAAGCGAGGAAATCTGTCCCAGTAGCTTGAGAGGTAGATGGGGGCTGGTAGTGGGGACTTAAGAGTGGTGGGGAGGGAGAGACTGGATGCTCCAACACTCCCCCAACACTCAGAGTGTGGGCGCCCACATTACTGGATTGCCACTGTTCTGTGGGCTCTTCTAAATGGTCTGCAGGCGTACCTTTCGAGTCCGTCATTATTGTCGATGTGCAGTGCGCAAGAATAAAGTTTCAACAAAATTATTAAAATTATTCCGAAACGTCTGATACAAGAATAATAAATAAAATTCGTTGAAGCGTGAGTGTGTGCGTATGTGCGAGAAATACGTCAGCCAACGAGGGGACTAATGAGCGATAGTGTCTGCCTACGGCAGCTCACATCCAAGGCAAAGACAATACACGAAAGATGGGAAGCTCAAGCCACAGCCGCATCGGCCGCATACAATTTAGTACCTGGCATGAAATGAAGATGGCGGTAGCATTTCACCTGCCTACATCGTCTGTTTGTTTACTTTTTCACAATGCGGGCATTCAATTTCAATCATGAGTGGGCGTAGCCATCATCACCCGTGTGTGGTTTGCAATAGGACGAAAATGATTTTCCCCATCTGATTTTTCATGCTTTTCCTCAGAATAAAGAAAGGTAATAAAATCATTACATCTGTTACAAAGTACATGATGACTTTTAGAGAAAATGAAGAAATAAAATAGACCAAAGCAAAATTGAATGTCGGTGCAGTGTTGTTCCGAAATAAATATTGAAAAATATTTACAATACGGTGGACGCCTCTAAGCAGAAAGAAAATATATTTATATGTGATTTTCGACTAGAAAAAAATATTTGCCATTTGAAACCCCAACAACCAACCTAACCTTCCTGGTAGTGTACATCAGTAGCCTAATCATGTCAACAGTAAACCTAACCATATCAGCAGTACCATAACCATGCCAACAGTTACCTAACCATGTCAACAGCAATTTGCAATTGAAATGAAGCTATCTTGCAAAACATATCAAAATCAACTAGAAAAACTATATTTTCTTGTCATTTACAGGCGTCAATTGTATTTCAAATAAATACCTTAAAGTTATATTTGCATATCTTGAAAATCTATAGAAATATGAAATAAACATACCAATTCCTATCACTGTCATACAATTCGTGAATATTGGGTCTCCATGCCTTTTCCAGATAGGCTACTCACAGCAACTTTGATATACTGTGTATATACTGTAGTTATGTTATATTCTCAGCAGCTTACCCTTGGGTTGTAGTTATAAATGTTTACCTTAATTTTTCATGAATAAGCAACTATTTAGCAAACCAAAGTTGTTTCATCAGGAAGGATGGATCTTCTGGGAGCATTCATATGGGAGAGCACATGTAGGTTAGTTAAGTTAGAGTGTTTTACTTTAATTTCAAGTTCACTAACCTTTTAATCTATGATTGAATTTTCCTATATGTATGGATAAAAGCATTCAAAATAAAAAAATTACATGCAAACCAGCATATCGTGAGCATGTTACGCTTGTTTTTTTTTTTTTTTTTTTTTTTTTTTTTTTTGTAGTTTTGAAATTTAATTGTTTTTGGTTGAATGATTTCTCTGTGGTTTGTTTCCTATTTGATTTGTGATTTCAATTTTTATTTGCTTTTTATGAAAATCAAGTTAAACCTAGATTTTTGCTTATACAGTATTCTGTAAAATACAGCATTGCATTTGTTATAAAAGGGTACCTTACTCTTACTACTTTGTTGTTGCACTTTTCTTAGTTTTATTAACAAATATTGCTCAACTTTTACCTAATCAGCATGCAAGTTAAGTCTGCTTTTTCATTTTGATTTCATATTATTGGTTTTAATTATCCCATGCTTTGTTTGCTATTTAAATTCTGATATATGCATGTTTTGTTTGCATGTCTTGTATGACTATTGCATGCAAATGAAGCATGTGCCATTGCTTTTACTTTGTTTATGTTCTTTGCAAGAACATTTGTGTACAGTCGCTTAGGTATGTACAGTATACAATCATAAGCACAAGCCCAAAAAAGGAAAATAATTACTATTATACTATATTGGTGAAATAATAAGATAATATGAGAATAAGTTTGTTTCATTCTAACTGCCCTCTCAATTTTTAGAATAAAGATACTTAGCAATTAATGTTAACTGCCCGCTCAATTTAGATAAAGATAACTTAGCAATTAATGTCATTAACTGAAGGATTTTATTTAAAGATTCAGAATGCCTAATATATAAGTCATAAGCTAGAGAGAGCCCTATAATCATGTTAACAAGCAATATTAATCGATTTAGTATTCAATAATTTAAAAAGAGAAGTTTATTGCAGCATAAGAATAAATTTTAACATTTAAAAAAGCAGCGCTACGCCACAGCCGAGTTTTAGTTGAGGGCATGATCAATAGATGGCGCGTATTCTGACGGGTTGGATGACGTTTTTTTTAATGGTGTTAATAGTCAGTTTCCCATCTTTCGTGTATTGTCTTTGCATCCAAGGCGACGTTGCCAAGTCGACTGAATCTCAGTCATCCCGTGATATGGCATGAGTGCGGGTGTGACAGTCGGTGCTCCGGCAAAGCCACAACAGAATAAATGCATAACAATAAAATCACTAGAGCACACAAAAAAGGCACAATAAAAGCACAATGCACTGCACAACACTTCACTGAGTACTTGAGGCACTACACTGCACACGACATAGAATAAATCAGTAGGGACACGAAAGCACTTTTGAATTGAACGTTCATCCAATATGGCGATGACCGTCCGGTTCCCGATGTCCAAGTCTTGATAAACTTCAAACAATACGACACTTCCAAAGTTCACTGCGCCATGTATGTGTTGGTAAACTCCTTAACCTTAAGTGGAGGGGCAAGGACACAACTTAAATGTAGGTTCCAAATGTCTATTGTAAAAATATATACAAGATCCAGTGGACAAAGAGCAGCCAGCTAAACAAACAGACAGACGAGACGAGACTGCCTCACGAAGGCAATAATTACAATGTTGCCAATACTTAAATGTTGCCATATCATATTACTGGACTTAACATGGGATACTCTAATGGCACGCAACATGTGAAATAATGTTTGAACATAATAATACTGGTACATGTGAAATGCGTCTTTTTCATGTACCTACAGTCCCCATAAAAGAAAAAAAATATAAAGGTAGCCAATTCAAGTAATCTAAGGCACTGAAGCAAACGACTGCTAATAACTATTTAATAAATTCTCAACAAATTTTACAGATATTACACCAATATAAACTTTGCTTTTTAATGTCCTTCTCGGAGTCTGTTGTGAATGAGAAATGACAGAAATTCATTGGGAAAAATTTCGGAAAACGTCAATCTCAGCAGCTCAGGGATTTTTGGCAAAAGTTCGAAGTTCCAGATATCTGACAATTTTCTGGTTCTACTTGCTAATGCAGTGGTTCTCAACCTTTTTTGGCCAGTGCACCCTTACACTATATGTCAGAATGTCAACCCACCCCCGCACCCTTTTCAAAATTGTCTGCATCAAAATGTGCATTCCAATGCATTCCGAATAACATGCAACAAAATATTTATACAAAGACACAAGCTACCTGAGAAAAAGTCCATCGTGACCTCTCAGCAGGGCGGACCGATGCACTCTGCGTATTGTGTGGTCCTAGAGCCAGTTTGAGCCTGCCAATCTGTGGTCACAATTCCTCCTTCCCCCTCCGCCCCCCCCCCCCCCAAAAAAAGCCCCCCGCCCCCCCCCCCCCCAAAAAAAAAAAGTTTCTGAAAATCAGAGTGGGTTCTGCAACTTGATATTTTCAACAGCTTACATTTTTTCAAATAACAGGTTCTGTTAAGAATTGAAGGAGTAACTGAATCTTAGCAGCTCACAAGCTCAGTATTCGTAAATTCGTGAGATTCGTAAATACTGACACGAAAGCTCTGCCAACTCTGGGGGTTGAAGATTCGTAATTCTGCCCTATTCAGGGGTTTAAGGTTCGCATTTTCTCTCAATTTATGGATCCAGGATTCGAAACTTCTGCCGATTTGCAGGTTCAAAATTCGTTAAGTTCTGCCCACTCACGGGGAAAAGATTCGTCAGTATTGGTAATACACAGGTTCAAGATTCGTACGTATTAGCAATTCACGGCTTCAATATTCGACAGTACCGGCAATGCGCGGGTTCAATATTCGTGAGTATCATAATTTCACGAGTTCAAGATTCGTGAGTACCATAATTTCACGAGTTCAAGATTCATGAGTACTATAAATTCACGGATTGAAAATTCGTAAGTACTTTAAATTCACTTTAGATTCGTGAGCACCGGCAACGAGCGGGTTCAAGATTCGTGAGTACTGACAATTCACTGTTCGGAATTCGTGAGTTCGGGCAATTCCCCGTTCAGGATTCGTGAGCACGGGCAATTCAGTTCAAGATCAGTGAGTCGTGGCAATTTATTTCAAGATTCGTCAGTAATGGCAATTCAATTCAAGATTTGTTAGTGCTAGCAATTCAGTTCAAGATTCGTGAGTACTAGCAATTCACGGGTTCAAGATCCGTCAGTACACCTAATGCGGTGCACTGTAGGCATTATTTAAGGTTCTTTACATCGTGCCTTCGGCCCCTAACTGCAACCCCTTTCGCTCCTTTTACTGTGCCTCCTTTCATATTCTTTTTCCTCCATCTTACCCTCTCCTAACAGTTGCTTCATAGTGCAACTGCGAGGTTTTCTTCCTGTTACACCTATCTGCCCTTTAACTATCAGTTTCCATTTCAGAGCTGAGTGGCCTCATAGGCCCCAGTGCTTGGCCTTTGGCCTAAATTCCAAAATTCCATATTCAAGATTCATGAGTCATAGCAACGAATGGGCTTTCCTACTTCTCAGGCTTAAAAAGTCTTATAGGTGCAGATCCTAGAAATTCGTCTATAACAGTTCGAGTGGTCAAGCGCTAGCTAGGCCTATAAGAAGGATCTCTCGCCTTCCGTGACAGCCGGAGTTAATTACCCCGTCAGTAGAAGCTGAGCAGTGAAAACGTGACAGGACTTCGCAAGTTCGAGATTCAATTACCAGCTTGCGTGCAGCGGAAGCCTAGCTCATGCATCCGTGCGCCCATAAAAAAGACTTTTGACTTTCTGAAGTTGAATTTCTGAAGGGCAGGCGACACGAAAATAAGTTTGTAAAAGCCTGTGAGGGAGGAAAAATGTTTAATTCTGTTGAGTACTAATAGGAGCGTTGGATCTCTAATAATAACCAATGAGGAAAAATTCTGAAGTAACAAGTTTGGTAACTAACTTTAATGACTAAAGAAAGAGAGAGAGAGAAAATTCAGTTCTAAAGACTGATGACACAAAATAGAATAGAATATAGTCTTTAGGCAAAATGCCAAGCGCTGGGACCAATGAGGTCATTCAGCGCTGAAACGGAAATTGACAGTTAAGGGACTGAAATGTGTAACCGGAGGAAACTCTCGCAGTTGGACTATGAAACAATTGTTAGGAGAGGATGGAAAGTAAGATGGAAGAAGGAGAATATGAAAGGAGGTATAGTAAAGGAGAGGAAAAAAAATGTAAGACTCAAGGACTGAGCCTTCCAAGGTCATATGAAATTTAAGCCAAATGCTAAGTGCTAGGACCTATGAGGTCATTCAACGCTGAAAATTGAGAGTAAATAGGTTTGAAAGGTGTAACAAGAAAACCTCGCAGCTGTATTATGAAACACTTGCTAGGAGAGGGTGAAAAGTAGGCTTATCTTAAGAGAATATGAAAGGATGTACAGTAAAAAGAATGAAGGGAGGTAGCAGCTACAGGCCGAAGGGATGATGCAGAGATTAAGTAATGCATACAGTGCACAACATGAGGTGCACTGACGGCACTATTTCTCTGCGGGAGGGCATCCGTCCGTAAAAAAAAATATGTTGAAACAAATCACATCATAAGCCGTTGCGAAATTTTCATTAAAAACGGCGACCCCGACTGGGGATTAAGCTGACAATATGAGAAAGAAGTCCTTGAATTTACAAAGAGCTGATTAGAGAAAATTTCATTTCTGAGGGAAGGGCGAGAGAAAGACGGCGGCCTTCAAAAGGAATGGAAAGACGAAACTGAATTTCTAAGGTGAATGATAAAAAGGGAATAAGAGGAAAGGGTCAGATGAGCAGAAGAAACTCAATAAAAAATCAATTTTGCATCAGAGAGAGAGAGAGAGAGAGAGAGAGAGAGAGAGAGAGAGAGAGAGAGAGAAAGTTATACAATAAGAAACGCTCGACTCCTCAAAAAAGGTCGTGTAAAAAAAAAAAAAAAAAACTCGAGTAGCGAATTTTTAGGAAGTTGTATTCGTGAAATGTTTTGAGACACGCGAGTATGTAAGATTGTTTATTTGTTTGTATGCAGTCATATGATATTTATACGTATAATGCCTGTGTTACTGTATATGTATGTGTGCGAGTGCAAGTATATACATATATATCTAATAAAAAGGAGCCCATAAAAACGCCAAAATGTAGAAAGCTGATAATATATTTCAGAGAACAACTGCCTCTCTCTTCAGGCACGTGATAAATGGGAAGAGTTTTAACAGAAAATATTTCACTGCCATACATATGATATATACATATACATACACACAAATATATTATATGTGTCTGTGTGTGTGAGTGTACTCGTCAAAGTACTGTTGTGTTCCCCCTACCTTACTTCCAAATCAGGTCAACGATCACACTAGTGCTGCCAAATGACTGGTAAATGTACCCCGACCTAATTGGACGCAAATGAACGATTTCGATAAGGGTTAATTACCTCCGGACTCTGTACGAAGTATAATTGTAGCACTGATTACGCAGCATTTAATTCGATATCGTTGAACTTTTAATAATAATAATAATAATAATAATAATAATAACGACGATGTCCTTCTGGGTTTAAGGACGAAACGTTGCAAGAAGAAGAAGAAAAAAAGAAGAAGAAGAAGAAGAGAGAGAGAGAGAGAGAGAGAGAGAGAGAGAGAGAGAGAGAGAATAATAATAATAATAATAATAATAACAACGACGATGTCCTTCTGGGTTTAAGGACGAAACGTTGCAAGAAGAGACGAGAGAGAGAGAGAGAGAGAGAGAGAGAGAGAGAGAGAGAGAGAGAGAGAGAGAGAGGCGGGGGGGGGATACGTCCATGAGCAAGAGGAATCCAGAATGAGTCATAGTATCTTTTGCCGATTAGGCTTAAGATCCACTAATAATAATAATAATAATAATATTAATAATAAAATAATAATAATAATAATAATAATAATAATAAGAATAACAATAATAATAATAATAATAATAATAATAAAGGACCAGGGTTTCCTTAATTTTTCGTATGCCATAACGACCTCCGTTTTTAACAGAAAATTTATATTATATTAATCTACCGAAAGTACATCGTTATCACCAACACCCTCCATGAAAACAAAAAATCTGCCGCTTATAACTTTCCCATTCTTTATCTTTCACAAATCTCCACTCATCCTTAGCCATCCTACCTTGTAATAAAGTAGCCCTGTGCCTTCCAACTCCTCTAGTTCCCACAGGGGCCCAGCAGACGCTGCTACCAGGTACTACTCTAGAGCCCCAGGGGTTGTGCAAAGGACCATACGGACCTTACAAAATTATCTCATCTATATATATGATACTTCAAGTAATTTCCCATTGTGGCATCATTTCTAACTCTATCTATTCCTGAAGCTCCACAATAAAAGCGAGGAAACCTTTTTTCCATAGTTTATCTGCATAAATGATTCAATTTCGTATAAATATATATATATATATATATATATATATATATATATATATATATATATAGATTAACTTTTATCGTTTAGACATTCGTTCTGTGCATTATTAAAATTACTAACAGGACCTCATTGAAACTGCATGATGTCAAGCGGAGATATTTATTGAAATAATATCTCCGCCTGATACCATCTACTTTTCAACTGAGGTCCTATTACTTATATATATATATATATATATATATATATATATATATATATATATATATATATATATATATATATACATACATCCTAATATATATATATATAGATATATATATATCAATATATATATATGATATATATATATAGATTCTAGCATTAAATTGGCTACCTGAAATCCCTTATAAATGACAATATATATATAATATATATATATATATATATATATATATATATATATATATATATACATATAGAAACACATTCTAGTATTACATTGCTACCTCAAATCCCTTACAAATGGCAAAAATTGTGCCATTTCACTGTGGCGTCTGAAGTACTTGAAAATGCATAAAAGAAAAGACCTATTCAATTCCTTCCCAATCACTCTATAATACATTCTAATTCTTTACAATTTCTCTGCTTTCCGATCTCTTCAAATTCAAGGGCGAAACATTCATCTGCCATGTAAGCTTTGAAAAGAAAAATAATACACCTTTTTCCACACAAATACAACTGCTTTTAAGACCTACCCCAAAGTCTCTACGAATTTCCTACCATTTTGTAGCAATTAAAAATCATTTTCATAACCTTCAACTCAGGTCATTATAGCTTTCTATTCAATTTCCCTTTTCGCAACTTATGGGTCAGTTCTACTTCACAAGTTCTTGGGTATTTATGTTCCCGACGTCACAATAATTCATCATGACACCATAACGAATGCGACACCGAGGTATTATGACTTTGTAAATGACTGTGAGAATACCATACCTTACACCTCCTATTCCTGTTTGGTAGACGATATCAGAGACTGAGAAAATCTTGCCTCACTTACCTTCCGCGTAACAGAGTCGCCTCCCGAATTTTCGTTCACTTACCTGAAAATGGAAAAGAAAGATCAACAAATTTATTAGTATCTTAAAAACGCAGCTAAATGTGTACGTTATTTTAAAAATGACAGTAAAGATACAAAAGAAATATTAGCATAAACAGCTAAAAAGATTACTTATCTGGGACAATGGCTGAGACATAAAAATACTGATGCACCAAATGAAAATAAAATGCACGTCAAATCAATTCTGAAAGTCTGTGGGCATTCCTTAAGGTTCTCTGCATCGTCCCTTTGGACCCTAACTGCAACCCCTTACATTCCTTTTACTGTACCTCCGTTCATATTCATCTTCGTTGCATCTTACTTTCCACCCTCTCCTAACAGTATTGTTTCATAGTACAGCTGCGAGGTTTTCTTCCTGTTACACCTTTCAAACCTTTTCACTCTCGATTTCCCTTTCAGCGCTGAAGGACCTAGTAGGTCACAGTGCTTGTGCCCTTTGGCCTACATTTCACATATATTCCATTCCATTCCGTAAGTGCAGCACTAATAAAAGGTAATCCTTTGCGCTGATCCTACAAAGCTGAAAAGCCTACAATAGAATTTACATCCAAAAATTGAAGAAAATTAAATTTCGGAAATGATGAATGATACGCCGCATATTGAAGGAGATCATCGTACATCATGCATCCGTTCATCCACGCGACCGGATAACAATAAAATTGTGCATTTAGATTTTGCCCCCGGAGCTACAAATTGTTCAATTTGAAAAGACATTAATTTTCGATCCAATATAGACTAATTCACGAACAAAGCGATGGACAATTCGCTTATTATTCCAATTTAGAATCCGGAAGTTCAGTATTACTGACCGTTAAAACAAAATATACACGAGGGAAAATACACAAAATATACACTAGGGAAAATACACAAAGTTTTAAATACATTCGTTTCAAACGGGAAAAACATTAACAAACGATTGCTGTACCACTTGCGTTTTTAAATAATGTCATTATCATTACTATTATCATTATTGAAAAATGGCAGAATATGCATTTGGGACATGTCTAAAGGACAATTAATTTACAAAGGCTTTTTTCCACTGAATACGATGCGCAGATGTGAAAAGCGGAACAAAAAACAGAAAATAAAAGGTCCAGACTAATCATAATTAATAATAACATTTATTCAATAGTACCACTACAATAAAAGTACATTAATACATTTTATCATCAACATCAGCAAAATCCCTCCAATAAAAATAGAATAACAAAGAACACTAAATTAAGAGAATTTTTATACAAACAGATGCACAAACGAAAAGCAAGAAACATCTACTTATAGCAAAATGAGAAGATAAAAGCAGTTATAAAAATATCGACGTGAATGACACGCCAGAGCGGAAATAAATTACTAATAAACACACTGTCACTTCCAAAGAGATAAACGACACAGAGGGAAACTTTAATTAATACCTCTGTCTACCGCATGAAAAGTGAATACGAGGAACAATGTCATTTCAAGAAGATATAAGACGAAAGAATACCTTAAATACATCCGAGTAGTGATATAGGAAAATTTAGAACGTTGTTTTGAACCATTTTCTTAACGTTCCATTAAAAAAAATCACCATTTTAAGATCATGAAAACATTTACCGATTACAAAACAAAGACAAACACAAAATTAACAACCGTTTTCCGGGACTCCTATAATCCTTCTTTTAAAAGGGAGAGCATCTATCGCTTCTTGATTCCTTAACTTTTCCCAGTTTCCACAAGCCTCCATTGAGAAGGACATCACGCTAGTTGCCAGAGGCCTTCACTTAAACACACACACACACACACACACACACACACGCACGCACAGATAACCAACAACAATTCCATTCAATGCTGAATAAGAGAAAATGGCCGTCCGAAGAAATGTGCTAATCAACGTATCCCAACGAACACAAAACGAAGACTGAGAGGCAGTGTCCCATATATACCCTTTGACAAAGATCCCATTAGTCATCCTCGCAAGTTCATTTACCTTCAATACTGCAACGCTAATTAGGTAACGCGAAATGATGAGGTCGAATTAACTTCTCTAATTGGATGAAGACTGGCAAAAACAATTGGGTTTTATGCCTATGTAATCCGTATACACAAGTGCTCTTAAAAGCCAATAAACACAGGAGCTATATCACAGATGCACTAGGTGGCTCTCTCTCTCTCTCTCTCTCTCTCTCTCTCTCTCTCTCTCTCTGCTTTGAACCGAACAGGACGAATAGAGGAAAGTTACAAAAACGTTCCTCCAGCTTACTCAGAGGAGTGCTAAAATCTACGGTCAAATAGCACTTTGTTTCATCAACGAAAATTAGAATAAATACGCTTTATTTTATTAGTATGAATTTTTCTGTACTGTTTATCATGCTCGTTATTTATTTTTTTGTGTTTTCATTCTAAATAAATAAATCATGAAAATCCTATCTTACAATTCCTGTATCTTAAACCCACCACTCACAACAGAAACAACAGCCAGAAAAACAACATCACGAACAACAACAAAGTAGTTTATGGGCTTACTCCCCGAGTAAGCGAAAACCAGTATATCTCTAATGCCCTAAAGAGTAACTAAAAATACTAAGTACTTCTATCAGTCGACTGTTGTACATCACAGTTGGGAGACACACACACACACACACACACACACACACAGAGAGAGAGAGAGAGAGAGAGAGAGGAGAGAGAGAGCCTCAATGAGGTAATCTTCATGCTACCTGGGTGAAACCCTTCAACTAAATTCAAGCTTCAACGTTGGCAAGATACATCGTTAGAAGTTTCCCCTTAACTCTACTCATAATCACGAACTGGCAAAATGTCATATTATTATTATTATTATTATTATTATTATTATTATTATTATTATTATTATTATTATTATTATTATTATTATTATTATTATTACGGAATAATACCGGCCCTAATTACGACCCCCGCTTGACCTGGACCTGAGATCCTGTTTTAATAAAATAAAACATCACCTTTAGCATTTTTATAATTTTTAGAAATTCCCAATATGAATATTGGCCAGTTACTCAGAAACATCGCTGAGCCTGAGAAGTGGACTACGAAAAATAGAAAAAAACATATATAAAAATCAGCTCGCTTAATTCTGCCATCCATCTTTAACAGTATTTGCCTACAAGAGGGTCTTCTACCAAAATATATTATTATATTAGTTGATTTTTTTTTTTTTTGCTTTATCACAGTCCTCCAATTCGACTGGGTGGCATTTATATGGTGGGGTTCCGGGTTGCATCCTGCCCCATCACTTTTCTTACTATGTGCGCCGTTTCTAGGATCCACACCTCTTCTGCATGAGTCCTGGAGCTACTTCAGGATCTAGTTTTTCTAGATTCCTTTTCAGGGACCTTGGGATCGTGCCTAGTGTTTCTATGATTGATGGGTACAATTTCCAGTTCTGGCATATCCCATATCCTTCTTATTTCTATTTTCAGATCTTGATACTTATCTTATATTATTATTATTATTATTATTATTTATTATTATTATTATTATTATTATTATTATTATTATTCTGATGATGATGAACATTATTCATATGGAACAAGCCCAAAGAGGCCACTGACTCGACATTCAATCAAGCTTCAAAAGAATATGGTGCTCATTATGAAGTAATATATATTCTGCACTTCAAAGGTTCCTCATCTAATTTCAATGCAGGCAACGAAAACAGAAATTCCTTTATAAAATTCAGAAGTATTCACCGACTCCATTGCACAAATATTCTCGCTCACAAACAGAGCAAACAAACAACTTTCATATACTTTGCATGCAGCAGCACAAACACATTTCCTAAGCTTTCACGGCCTGTGCAGTCGCTGTCGTTATTGCTAATACATCAATAGAATTCCCGGGGATTACCCGAATCAGACTGTAATTAAAAAGGAATTACAGGACAGCGCATTAGAGTAATGCTGTGATAAAAATCCACTAATAATTTCCCACCTTTTTCAAATGTATATTTTTAAAGCATAAAACGATAAAAAAACATTAAAAACCTGCCACCTTTTCAAAATGTATATTTCTAAAGGTAAAATTATACAAAATCATTCATAACCTGCCACCTTTTCCAAATGAATATTTTAAAATGTAAAACGATAAAACAACACTAATGACCTGCCATCTTTTCAAAGTGTATATTTTTAGAGGTAAAACTATATAAAATCACTAATAACCTGCCATCTTTTCAAAATGTTTATTTTTAAGGGCAAAACTGTATAAAATCACTAATAACCTGCCACCTTTTCAGAATGTATATTTTCAAAGCTAAAACAATACAAAAAAATCCACACAAAAATAACCTGCCACCTGTTCAAACTATATTTTTAAAGGTAAAACGATCAAAATCCACTAATAACCTGCCACCATTTCTAAATGTATATTTTCAAAGCTAAAGCAATTAAGAAACACTAATAACCATGACAGTTTTTCAAACTGTATATTTTTAAAGGTAAAACGATCAAAATCCACTAATAACCTACCATCTTTTCAGAATGTATATTTTCAAATCTAAAACAAGAAAAAAAAAACACTAATAACTTGACCATTTTTCAAACTGTATATTTTCAAAGCTAAAACGCTAAAAATCCACTAATAAATGCGACCTTATCACAATGTATTTCTTTTCAAGATAAAACGTAACACGTGAGTTGCCAGGTAATGATTATCTCGTTATTCAACCTGCGCTTAATACGCCTGAATGCAAAGCTCGCGATTTGCATAAGTATAAATGAAATGAGGAAACTTAGTTGTACTCGTCTGCGTTTCCCTTCACGCTAATGGGCGCCGTTATGACACAAAATTAATATAATGAAGAAAATTAAAAAAAAATTAATAAAATGCACCAGAGGAGAAAAAATAGTTTGGGAAAATTACAAAGATAATTAGGAAATTGCCATGTCATTTTGAGTCTTCCCAAATTGCGTTTCAGATGATAAATGAAGAAAACCAGGCTGCAACTCTTTCCCAAAATTAACTTTTATGAAACAATTAAATCAGTAACTGTTTCCTGCCGGTGCGACCAATAAGCATTACGGTTAAACTCTCTTAGTACCATTCCATAAGCAACGCCATAATTCTACAATTTCTCGTCAGTGCAAGATACAAATAAATAAATATAATAAATAAATAAATAAACACAACTTAACACATGACGTATAGCGGCTTCAGTTATGCAACGATCATGTGAATATCTCGCTTGCATCATCACTCACGCAATTACCTTCGCTTGCAAGGATCCTGTCATTGCTTTCGTCATTGTTCGTGCGTCAATCACGTATTTCGCCGGCGATAACTACTTGTGATTCGACAAGAATTATGGACCATGGAATGAAGTTAATGTGTCCGAGTACAAAGATATTAACGATATAGCAGTATTCAATATTCTCTCTCTCTCTCTCTCTCTCTCTATTCTCTCTCTCTATAATATAAAGTATTATATATTATAAATTAATATATATATATATATATATATATATATATATATAAATATATATATATACATATATATATATATATTATATATATATATAGAGAGAGAGAGAGAGAGAGAGAGAGAGAGAGAGAGAGAGAGAGAGAGAGTAATACTGGTATACATATATATATATATATATATATATATATATATAATATATATATATATATATATATATATATATATATATATATATATATATATATATATACATATATACATGTCAGATATATATGAATATATATATACATATATATATATATATATATATATATATATATATATATATATATATATATATACATACTACTTTCAGCCACGGTCCGGTGGTGTCCTATAGCGTTGCCAGACGCACGATCATGACTAACTTTAACCTTAAATAAAATCAAAACTATTGCTGCTGGAGGGCTGCAATTTGGTAAGTTTGATGACTGGAGGGTGGATGATCAACATACCAATTTGCAGCCCTCTAGCCTCAGTAGTTTTTAGATTGTGATAGCGGACAGAATAAGTGTGGATGGACAGACAAAGCCCTCTCAATAGTTTTCTTTAACAGAACGCAAAAAAACAGTGACAAAAAGGAATGTCCAGAGACTAAAAAGCGAGAGTGACAACACATTTAAAACGTCGCTCACAAAAAACACCGATCCTTTATCAAACGGCGATTTCCCAGAAAAAAAAAAGTTTTCAAAATAGAGAGAATAAAAATCGATTCCTCTGATCAAGTTCACTTCAATGAATCAATCAAACCATACACGCACATCAATGGCAACGCCTCGTATGGCAACAACAATAACAACAACAATAACAACAACACAACAACGCCGATGGAAAACTCAACCATCAACACAACTAATGAAAAGTTGTTTCACTGCACATTCATGCCATAACATGTTTATGGGAAATCAAAAGATGTTGCAGAAGGCCGGACCTCGTCCGAATCAAAGTAATGTAGAGCGAAAACAAACACAAAAGATATTAACCAAATATTTCCAAATTCATTTGTTGCTTTTTTTATTTAATTTTCTGATTTTATGAAAAAAAGACCGACGTTAAATGAAAAGCTTTTATGATTAAAAACTACCCAAAAAAAAATGAAGGAAATTATCACTCTAGATACTCACTTCTCAGGTTACTATAGGATACGAATATGAGATTTATGAGATTTAGGCTAAAGACCTAAACATAAAATAAGTTTTACATAAGAACAATTATATGATCAGGATATCACCATACACAATCGTAGGTATGTAAAGTACATCGTTTTAACTGATGCGGCTGTGTAGAGTTTGAAATTGCATCCGAAACACAATTCCACAGATCTTCAAAATTTTAAATATTTTAAAACACATTTAGTATCACAACTACTTTATCTGAAACAGTGGTCTTTTTAGGTCCTGTCCCACTTATCACCTCTCAAGGCCATTTACTTGGTTTAAACATTCTCGAATCCCCCCCCCCCACCCCCCCCCCCAACAAGCCCCATTAAAAATCAAATTACCCTCTGGTACGCCCCACGTTGGTTACCACTGATCTGAAGGAACATACAGGATGTATACATAAAGTCCCAGCACCATTACAAGTGTTTATTGCTCAGAAACTCTATGTTATGGGGGGGGGGGGGGGATTCGAGAATGTTTAAACCAAGTAAATGGCCTTGTAGGCTTCCTCCACGGGAATATGAGAATTATAGTATATCACCATGGGGGCCATCAGGATGTTAGAGGTGATAAGTGGGACATGACCTAAAAAAGCCACTGCTTCAGATAAAGTAGTTGTGATGCTAAATATGTTTTAAAATATTTAAAATTTTGAAGATCTGTGGAATTGTTTCGAATGCATTATCAAACATTTTCTTTTTGAAGAATGTTCTACGTTTCTCCAAGTTTACATTCAGAGCACTTCATTCTACAAAAAAAACTACATTTCTCTATGTTATATGGTTTCTGAGCAATAAATACTCGTAATGGTACTGGGACTTTATGGACACCCTGTATAACAACGTGGGAAAAAATGCATTTGTGCTTCGCAAGCAGAGATTTTTTTAAAAATTGCACTATAATAACTTACTAAACCGAACGTCCCTCTTTGTCAAATTAGGGCCGGAATAAAAAAATAAAAAAAAAAACGAAAATTCAGAATATGTAATGAACGATTACTGAATGTTGCAAGAGAGGACTGTAAATCTGCCTTGGCAGAACCTATAATGACACCATTCTTTACGACACATCATTTATCATTCACAGAGTATTATTCTTAATCCGACAGAGACTAATTATGGAAGAAAACGCTGGAAGAGACATTCATTAATTAAATCTAAAGACCGGAGACTCGGAAATAACTCTTTCAGGTTCCCAGAAACTAAATAGTTCAGGTGAACCTCCCTGTTTGGGGAAAGTGTTTACAAATCTTAATAGAAAAATCTTAAAAATATATCAAAAATACATATTTTTTTACACAAGTTTCTTCACAATTGGCTCTCTTTCTCAATACTGTTATTTCCGCAGCAACATAAGAAAAACATTTTCATTTGCACCAAACAAAATCTTCTTTCAATTTTCTTCTGAAGATTGAAAAAGAAACCCACAAAATTATTGTGTATAACATGTTTACTTATAAGATGTGTAGGTTTCTTTTTCATTTCCGTTAGCCTTACAAATATTGCTAACCTCATAAATAAAGTCACCATAATGAACAAAATTAATTAGAGCAAGAGAAATACGAAATTTTCACTTTTAAAAAACTACTTGGTAAATTAGTGTTTCCGTTACAAAAAATTATTAGCAATTTGACTAAAAAAATTAAAAAATGTGAACTTCCAAAATGAAAATATTACTTATGAAAAACCCAGAATTTAATACAGATAACTGGTTTGATGAAAAAATATTGTTTATGAAAACTAAGAATGCAATATAATTAACTGGTTCAAAAAAAAATATTATCAAAAGATTATTTCTGAAAAACCAAAATCTAAAAATAATTCATTGGTTTGATTAAAATATATTAACACAGATTATTTACGAAAAATAATCTACTATGAAATATATTAAGAAAGATTATTTATGGGAAACCAAGAATATAATTTAAATATCTGGCTCGATGAAAAATATTAGCAGATTATTTATGAAAACCCATGAAAGTAATATAAATAACTGGTCTGACAGGGAACATTATGAAAGTAAAATATAAGACACTGGTCGAAATAACCGGATTCGATCTTTAAAGGCACAAAAACAAAAAAACAAATGCATATGGATATAGCACTCATACACAAGCGTGCACAGTGTATTAAAGTAAACTCACTGGGAAACATCTCTATTCATTATACGTTAATGAGATAAAGGTGTATCTTAAAGAAATGACTATTTTCCAAAGCAATGGATGCACACTTCTGGAAAATGATAACTGAGGTTCTATTTATATAAAGTGTTACGCCCATTTCCTATTAATAAAAAAAGTAAGATACAGAGACTATTTTCTTTTAAATGTTTACCCTCCAGGTAGGCTGTTTGTGCCTCTTACTCTTTTTCTCTCGCCCCCCCCCCCCCCCCCCCCTTTCCCCCCCCCCCAACCCCCGCCCCCCCCCCCCCCTTCTTCTTATTATAGACTGTCCAACTTCTCTTAACTGTTCCTGACTCCTATTTTCACCTTTATAACAACAACAACAACAACAACAACAACAATAATAATAATAATAATAATAATAATAATAATAATAATAATAATAATAATAATAATAATATTTTTATTAAAGATAATGGCAGAATTCACAGAATTGATTTTGTACAATATTCTTTCAATTCTCTTATGATTTTCCTTTCTGGAGAATTGAAAGAATATTGTACAAAATCAATTCTGTGAATTCTGCCATTATTTTTAATCAAAACTTGTTTGAAAGAAGGTCTGTTTCCAGCGTACAATAATAATAATAAATAATAATAATAATACCGTTATGTAATATAATCCACAAATATATAGTAAATTTATTATCAATGAGTGGCATTGAATGCATAATTAAATTATTAATTTTTACCAATAAAAATCCAATCGTTTGACCTAATTGAGATATGTCAACCTTCGTGCGTTGCTCACCTGTTTAAGCAACAATGAGAAAGCAATAATTAGAAAAATAGAGAAGAACCTGTATAAAATTAATGCAGCTGAAGCAGCAATCACTTTTTAATAAAACATTTTAAAAAGTTTTAAGGGATTTACTTCCAGCATATTATTATTATTATTATATTATTATATTATTATTATTATTATTATTATTATTATTGATGAGGAATTCACAATCTCGTGCAAATCTGTTAGGTAATAAAATCCACAACTATATATTAAATTTTATTAATATGTAAGAGATAATACAAAGATTTTCTCTTCCAAAGTGTTTACGTAAAAAAAATTAAAACACTGATAAGAACGGTGTTCAAAAGTCTTTGTTTTATCTTTACATATTAACACAATTTAATGTATAATTGTGGATTTTATAACCTAACATTTTTACAAAAAATTGTGAATTTCTCAGCAGCAGCAATAATAATAATAATAATAATAATAATAATAATAATAATAATAATTCCCTTGTGCATCCAATGCCACTCGCCAAGATGGCCTTCACTCATGCAAATCCATGCATTATGCAACTCTCCTAACCCCTCTGAGAGCCATACGTGACGGCAAGCGAGCCACAAAAGGCGAGCCAGAATAGGAGAGCCAGCCAGAGACAAGCAATCACCTCTGTCAACACTCGTCAATACTCATAAACCAGATAATCCAATGAGTAAATAACTTAAGGATACAAGATAAACACAGCAAATAAAGAGCCGACCAAGAAAATTAGTCATCGTCAGTGTCAAATTTCTCGTATTTGTTTTCGCTAATTACAGGATTATTGTATTACTAATTGATAACGTACAATGATGGGGCCAAAATTAAAAACCTGATGTGGATGGTGAGTAAAATCAACAAATCGGTTTAATTCCTTTAACCCAAAAAAAAAACTACGGAGTTATATAATTCACATCATTTATTTCAGTGTTCACAATCACATGGGTCAGTTAGAGCAAAGATTCTCTCTCTCTCTCTCTCTCTCTCTCTCTCTCTCTCTCTCAAACAGCGTGTTTAACTGAAGTCAACGGTTTGAAGTTGGTCATTACCAATGGAAAATGAAGTTGGTCACTACCAATGGAAAATGCATTGTGCTAAAAATAAAAAAAAATTTAAAAAAAAAATGAAAAGGACGGGGTATTATCATTTTATCTTGCGTTCATACCCTAAAAATGAACGACCTATAAAGACTTAACTTCCAACGACTCTCGTCGTTCGACAACTGTATACTAAGTCTTCAACGAACAGACTAAACACATAACGAATTAAACGCAATTAACGATGCTTCTACTGTATCTGTTACTGCTTCCGTTATCGAACCATAACAATTAAAACTCAAGAGACTTCCGATATAAGTTGTCAATGAAAGTTGTCAATGAAAAGGCATTGCATGTTGGCACATTAGGATAATGTTGTCATGAAAATTCATTGACAACAGACCATGACTCTCTCGTTATTTCTATTTGTTTAAAACAAAACAAGAGAGAGAGAGAGAGAGAATTTAGGCCAAAGGCAAAGCGCTGGGACTTACGAGGTCATTCAGTGCTGAAAGGGAACTGACAGTAAGAAGGGTTGAAAGGTGTTATATACAGGAGGAAAACCTCAAAGCAGTTGCACTAAGAATAAAATTGTTGGGAGAGAGTGGAAGTCAGATGGAAGAAAGATAATATGAACGGAGGTACGGTAAAAGGAATGGAAGAAGGTCGGAGGGAGGCTGCAAACAACCTTAAACAATGCCTACAGTGCACCACGTGAGGTTTAAATATATCCTAGTTTAACCAGACCGCTGAGCTAATTAACAGCTCTCCTAGAGCTGGCCCGAAGGATTAGATATTTTGACGTGGCTAGGAACCAACTGGTTACCTAGCAACGGGACCTACAGCTTATTGTGGGATCCGAACCACATTATATCAAATTTGAATTTCTAATCACCAGAAATACATTCCTCTGGTTCTACGTTGGCAGAGTGGGGAATCGAACTCGCCACTACCGAATCGGTAGGCGAGCGCGCACCCCACTCGTCCAACGAGGAACTACCGCGTGAGGTGCACTGACGGCAATACCCTCCTAAGGGGAAAACGAGACACGTTACCCTGAAAGAGAGACGTCACGCAGTCATGATTATTCCTCGATGTAATTTGTGTTTACCATCAAAATCAAATCATATTATTTGCATAACTAAAAGTGATGTGGAAAAGTTAATGTACTCATTTAATCCACCCCTGCTCACTAATGGACGCAATTACTAAACAATGTAATGAATTTAGACAGAAATGATAAACAATTACCCTTATAAATCTGGACGGCAATTTCCACTGCTTTCATCTGGGCTTTCCGATGACAATTACACGGAGATTGAATAAAACTCCGTTTTCTCATCCCTAATTAACTCAAACAAACAATTAAAACCGGACAAACACAGCAAACAGAACGTCGCTAAAAACAATAACAATTCTAATATTTGAGCGATCAATAGCAACAGTTTATGACAATAACAATAACTTATTACACAGCTACATCATCGGACGATGACTCGTGACAATCTACCTTTTAAAATAAATATATATGAAAATAAATAAATAAATCAATACTCTTCAAGAATTTGCTGCCTTCATTCTGAATGAATAAATGAATCGTGTAAGTTAGGCTGTAAAGCCGAGTTACTATAGTAGATTCACATCAACCGTGCATTTGATGTCTAGGCCAGTCCCTTACGACGCTCCAGATTGGCTGTTGATAACCCTGTCACAGGGCCGGAAGCTCTCAGTCTCTCGGGAGAGTTCACATAGGCAGGACGTATGTGCCACCTCTCCTGAGGGATACTATCTCTCAGGAGAGGTAAAACATAGATCCTACCCATGTGAACTCTCGAGAGAGACTGAGAGTTTCCAGCCCCGTGATTGGCTTATCAACAGCCAATCAGGAGCGTCGTATGGGACTGGCCTAGACAACAAATGCGCGGTTGATGTGAATCTACATTGTAGGGCAATTTCAGCCAATCAGCGCTTCAGGCAATACAAAGAGTGATTCGAAGTGGTTGAGCTACAGAGATTGATTGTAAATTATCTCGTAGCACAACAATCTGACATCGATGTAAATGAGCAAAAAAAAAATACTCGTCTTTAAGCTCCTAATATAAATAAATATATATATATATATATATATATATATATATATATATATATATATATATATATATATATGTGTGTGTGTGTGTGTGTGTGTGTGTAGAATCTACTAGTTATTTGTACCAGATATATATTTAATCGTGATAGCCACACTGGCCGAGTTCGTTTCCCGCTACCAGACATCATAATTTCTTCAAATTTCTTGCACTTGGATCTCAAGGCTTTGTAGTGGCAAGCATATCCAAAAAAAGCGCAAAGAATTTAAGAAGTTAAGAGGGCATTGTGGCTATTAAAATTACACAAACATATACATGGATGTATAAATATAGTATATATAAATTCTTTTAGTTACAATACTTCTATTTTAACTAACCTTAAAGTTGAATAATGAACCAAAAACCACTGAAAAGTATTCCATTTTAAATCATTCAAGACTACGTCACATTTACATTAATCGTAGTTATATTTGAGTTACAATTTTATTTTCTATATTTTCTGAAAAATACTAAGAATATATTCTTCCAAAGGTATTATTTAACTGCTTCTCTCCTTAAATGTACCTATAACGACCAGCCTGCCTCATGTAGCATATCAACAATACAAATCTCAGGAACTTAAACTATAAATTATGACCAAGAGGAGGACTCTTGTTTTATTCTGCGTTCAGGCACAAGCCACGCCCACAAATATAAGTTGCCAGACACTTACTTCCACTTACACAAGCAAACACACAAAGCAGGCCATAAACAAGGATTCCAGAATTCTAACGGAAAACATTTGACAATCGGTACATAAAACAAAATAGTTATTGGCGTATCACCACAATTAATAAATCCTTAAGTATCATCAAAACTTCCATGAACATTATTTCAAAATAATTATATATATATATATATATATATATATATATATATATATATATATATATAATATATATGAATAATTATCACATCACCGTGATTCATATAATTCATTCGAGCTAATATCTAATTCGCTCTACCTCGAAATTGATATATTTTCATATATGTACCGAAGGGGAATTTTTAGTTGATAATAATTTCGTCCCCTCATGGAATCGAACCACCGTCCAGTGGACGGGAACGAAATCAGGACGGACATTGACGTTGTCGACTCGGCCAACACAGAGGCTATATCAGTTTATATCGATTCTGACCTTACAAATCAACTAAAAATTCCCCTTCGGTACATATATGAAAATATATCAATTCCGAGGTAGAGCGAATTAGACATTAAAGGACATTTGTAGCTCAAATTATTTATATGAATCACAGTGATGTGATAATTATTCATAACATGGCTACGTGGGTCAAACGTTCGAATTGGCTAACATGGTAGAGGGGGTTTCATATCGATTCTAATTACGAAAAACACAGAGTTCGACGGTGATTTGTAAGGTCAGAATCGATATAAACTGATATAGCCTCTCTGTTGGCCGAGTCGGCAACGTCAATGTCCGTCCTGATTTCGTTCCCGTCCACTGGACGGTGGTTCGATTCCATGAGGGGACGAACTAAAAATTCCCCTTCGGTACATATATGAAAATATATCAATTCCGAGGTAGAGCGAATTAGATATCAAAGGACATTTTGTAGCTCGAATGAAATATAATATATATATATATATATATATATGACCTGGTAAAAATGTTCTGTAACAACAGAGTTCCATCTAATAAAAGGAGCCCATAAAACACCAAAATAGAGAAAAAGTACTATATTTCAGAGACTGCTGTCTCCCTCTTCAGGTAGATGAATGAGAAAGTTCACAGAAAAGGTGGTATTTATACCAAGAGGTCCATCCACAAACAAGCCATTTTAAGTCACCCCCGCTGATAATCTTCCTCTAAATTCTTAAGGGTTGGTTGAATGAAGACGTTGTCGATCGTGTCCGAAATCCATCCTCCTTTTGAGATGTTCATTACCTGCCTCTATTTTATTAAGGCCGATTCCATCATTTGACTCTTGATGGAATCGGCCTTAATAAAAGAGAGGCAGGTAATGAACATCTCAAAAGGAGGATGGATTTCGGACACGATCGACAACGTCTTCATTCAACCAACCCTTAAGAAGATTAGAGGAAGATTATCAGCGGGGGTGACTTAAAATGGCTTGTTTGTGGATGGACCTCTTGGTATAAATACCACCTTTTCTGTGAACTTTTCTCATTCATCTACCTGAAGAGGGAGACAGCAGTCTCTGAAATATAGTACTTTTTCTCTATTTGGTGGTTTTTTAGCTCCTTTTATAGATATATAGATATATATAATATATATATATATATATATATATATATATATATATATATATATCAATAACAAAAAAACTTCAGTGTCCCATATTGTACTGGTCTACATTAAATTACTGGGTAGTATGAAGGTTTAAAAATACGTTTGGAAAAAAGCTCTCCTTCCTTACACGAAAAACCAGAACAGGAGATTAACCATCCAATTACACAGCCATACCCGGAAACTCTCTCTAATGATACATATTTAACCACGATAATAATGAACGTTCATTCATCTCGACCACAAAAAAAAAAAAAAAACCTGAAAAGTCTTAGGAATACAATAGACTTGACCTTTACAATATTTAATTACCATTAGGAAAAGCAGACAAAAAAAAAAAAATAAACTGGATTTTACTTGGTAACAAACATCATATTTTTGTGGTCATTTGCTCTTTAACAATTTCCCAAGTTTGACTTGACGTGTGGGTTGAAGTACGTCCTTCATAATAATAATAATCATAATAATAATAATCATAATAATAATAATAATAATAATCATAATCATAATCATAATATAATAATAATAATCATAATTCATAATCATTAATAATAATAAAATAATCATATCATAATCATAATAATAATATAATAACTAATAATAACTAATAATAATAAACCTTTTCTCTAACTGCACTTTCCTTAAAAAATGGTAACTCCCGGACGATGAAGCATCAGTCATTTTCTTTCTATATTTACAAACCATTAGTCATTTCCAATTTCTTTGTTTATTTACAAAGCATCAGTCATTTCCACTTATTTTTTTTTACAAAGCATCAGTTATTTCTCTTTCATTTCTTGATTTACAAAGCTTCAGTCATATCCCCTTTTTTTCTTTATTTATAAAGCATGTCATTTCCACTTACTTTTTTTTACAAAGCATCAGTCATCTCCCCTTTCTTTATTCACAAAGCATTAACATTTCCCCTTTCTTTCTTTCTTTAATTACAAAGCTTCAGTCATTTCCCCTTTCTTTATTTATTTACAAAGCATCAGTTATTTCCACTTTATTTATTTACAAAGCATCAGTCATGTACCTTTTTTCTTTATTTACAAAGCATCAGTCATTTCCCCTTTCTTTTTTTTATTTACAAAGCATCAGTCACGTCCCCCTTAAATTAAAATAAAAATTACACTAAAGTTGTGTTAGCTAACTAAATTTCTTATAAATGTCAGCTATTTTAGCATAACTTCTAAAGTCAAAATTAATTTTATTGTAGCCCTGATGATGGGAACGGATTCCTGAAACGTTGGTGTGAATGAAAAAATATATAAATTATTTTCGGTCTTCTCGCTCTAATGTTTATAATAAACTTAAGATTGCCAAGAGCGAAAATCTTGCAAGCAATCTTAAACATGATAATAAAACCAACGATAGTCACTGCTATTACACGACAGCCACCAATCAAAAACACGTTCTCGCTGCTTTCAGAAACAGTGAAACGAAAAATGCGCAGATTTAATCCAAAAACGGGTACAAAATAAAAACGCATAAATACTCGTTAAATATTCATGAAAGCCTCTGACGCATGCAATTATACTGTACGATGAAGACCAGCTTTTT
>NC_087203.1:39214702-39269702 GCF_015104395.2 Macrobrachium nipponense
TGCGTAGGTCATTCAGCGCTGAAAACGGACATTGATAAAAAAAAAGGTTTGAAAGGTGTAACAGGAGGAAAACCTCAAAGCAGTTGCAATATAAATCAAGTGTTAGGAGAGGGTGGAAAGTAAGATGGAAGGAAGATAATATAAACGGAGGCACAGTAAAAGGAATGAAAGGGGGTTGCAATTAGGGGCTGAAGAGACGCTGTCTGGATGAAATACTGAATAATCTGCTCTATAAGTAAATCTTTTTTTTTTACTTAAAAAAAAGTCAACAAGCAAAGTCAAGAACGAACCAGCTCAGTTGAATCCGCATGCAAGCAGGAGGCACAGCACAACCAACCCCTTTACACCTCTAGCAACAAACCACAAGACTTCCCCTCCCCTCCTCCCCCTCCCCCTCTCTATTCTTCCCCTCACCCCCTCTCCCTACCCTCACCACCCTCCCCTCTATTCTTCCCCTCCCCCCCCTCCCCTTCTACCCTATCTTCCCCCAACCTCCCTCCCTCCCTATCTCTTTCTCCCTCCCCTCCCCTATCCCCTCCCCTTCCCTCCTTTCCCTCCCCTTTTCTCTTCCCTTCTCTCCCTTCCCTTTTTATCCCTCCCATCCCCCCTACTCCCTCCCTCTTTCCCTCCCCTCCCCCTTCTCCTTACCCCCTCCCCTTCCCTCCTACCTTTCTACTTTCCCTCACCTCCCCTTTTATTCTTCCCTCCCCCTTTCCCCTCCCCTTTTCCCTACCACTCCTCCCCTCCCCTCTCCTTTCTTTACCCTTTCCCTCCCCTCCCCCTCCCCTTCCCCTTCCCGCCACCTTTCTACTTTCCCTCACCTCCCCTTTTCTTCTTCCCCTCCCCCTTCCCCCCCCCTTCCCCCTCCCCTCCCTCCCTTCCCTCTCCTCCTCCCTACTTCCCCTCCTTCCCCTCTCCCCTCCCCTCCCTCCCTCCCCTCTCCCTCCCCTCCTCCCTCCTCCTTCCCCTCCCCTCCCTTCCCCACCTTCTCCCCTCCCCCTCAGTACAATAACGGGTATGGGGCAAGTGATATGCAATTGATGAAGATGGTCGGGATGAGGAGTTACGTTAAAGTTGTGGATATGATGATAATGAGTCTCCTCGTTTCTTTGTCACTTTTATGAATGTGGTGTTACGCAAATTCGTCAACAAAAAAATTAAATTTTTCTAGAGGAAGTTTTTGAAATTCTGAAAAACACAAGTGAGAAAACTACGAGGAAGGTGAATACAAGCTGAAGAGAGGTTTTCGTCGGTACAGACCCAGTTTGATAAATACAAAATTGCAAACGCCAATTGCATGATAAATACAACATTGCAAATGCTAATTGCGTGATAAATACCAAGTTGCAAATGCTAATTGCATGATAAATACCAAATTCCAAATGCAAATTGCATAATAAATACCACATTGCAAAGGCGAACTGCGTGATAAATACCAAATTGCAAATGTCAATTGCATGATAAATATCAAATTGCAAATGCTAATTGCATGACAAATACCAAAGTCCAAATGCCAAATGAATGATACATAAATACCACATTACAAATGCGAACTGCGTGATAAATGCCAAATTGTCAAGGTTAATTGCATGATAAAGACCAAATGTCCGGCTAAATTTTCTACAGTCTTTGATTAAGTCACAACGACAGAGCCATTCAACTTTAGATTTGTTGCCAGTCAATATATATATTATATTATATATATATATATATATATATATATATATATATACATATATACATACAAACGTTTTATATATTTCGTGATCAAGTCATCCATATATACAAACATGAATAAACAATGAAATAAAAAAAAAAATTCACACTTTCAAAAGCAACACATCCGCAGAAGAAAATGCGACTAAGTGAAAAAAAAAATACATAAAAATTAACATCAGCGAACGATAAACAATAACTAATGAGGGCAGAGCAACAGTTACAATACAACGGGGAGCAATAGACATTGCCTCCCTACTGACTTAACGAACGCCCCCCCCCCCCCCCCCCCCCCCCCCCCCTTCACCCCGAAAACACACACAACCAAAATACCACATCTCTCCATAAACAATGCAACAGACACAAGAGCAATAATACCACGACTTCCCCGCCAGAAACCCAGCGACACATCGGAGCGAAAGGCCAAAGGGGAGACGCATTCCGATGCTCAGTCGTCAATAAGTAGTAGGAACAGGCCGCGGTATATTCCCTTATCTCAGCAGATAAAACTCGCGCACTCCGCTTATTTTGACGATTTATGAAAGGCTGGTCAGTGGGCAAGCAGCTGGAAAACGTTCCACAGAGAGAGAGAGAGAGAGAGAGAAGGGGGGGGGAGGGAAATCCCCGTATAAAACAGACATGGGACTAGAGCAACATCTTACGACAGAATGGATAGGGACGCAATGTGGAGAACGCTGATGATATATGCGGTAGAGATACTTAAAATAAAAAATTAAAAGATATATTTTAAAAAAAAAATACCGAAAAATCACAAGAAAATACTTTAAAGTGCTTCACATGAGCCTCGTAATAAAATACTAAACATTGGGGATAAATCTAGATACTTCCGAGAAATATTGCAAAAGTTTATATAAATATGGTTACATAAATACTTTTTAAAAAATACTGTAAAATACTGGGTAAAGTGTATACAACTACAACGACTAAAGCGCTGCATTTTAAATATATAAAAAATATATCTTATTACAACAAATCCTGCTAAATCTGCATTTGATGGAAATACGCGACCAGTAAAACCTACCGAATCCCTCGGTTGAGTGAAAATAAAACACTGACTCCAACTAAGGTCTGAGTTACATGCTCGCCGACTTGTATGGAAAAAATAATAAAAAAAAATTAAAAAAAAAAACACGACAACGCCATATGATAAAAATTCATCCCTAAACATATTCCATTACAAGCCAACGAGGCATAGAAACCCAGCCCCAGCACTTTAATGCATATTTTAAGCGACGAATCTCAACACAAGAGTCGAAGTATGGGAGTTATCGTACGGCGCAGTGAAGAATGTCGTACTTTGCAAGGATCGATTGTGTATTAAAATAGTTATCACAAATGAAAACTTTCACGAAGGACAGAATATCTGATTAAGGAAAGAAAGGTAACTGTAAAGAAATTTTAAAAAATTACCGAAAGAAAGGTAACTGCAAAGAAATTTTAAAAAATTACCAAGGCTAAGAATATCTCCGAATTAATTCTCCAGTCTACTGATTAAGAATTAGTTTAGGTATGAAAGGAAAAACATAGATAAACGATCACATTACGCGGACGCTATTTTATAATTAATTCTTCGACGTTTTCAGTTTATGAAATACTCCCTGGGCGAATTTCGAAACTTCAGTCTTGTTTGTATGTTTGTTTGTATGGTGCTTTAACGTTGCATGGAACCAGTGGTTATTCAGCAACGGAACCAACGTCGAGAGTGAACTTCCATCACCAGAAATATCAGAAATATCAGTCTTTTTTTTTCAACAGCGGTTGTTACTTATACTTCCTGAATTAGTACGAGGTTTTTATACCTGAAGAAAACTATTCACTTACGTAGAGAGAGAGAGAGAGAGAGAGAAGAGAGAGAGAGAGAGAAATATAACTATATACATATAAGGACACACTCCTTGTTTTTGACGTTATAAAAGCAATGGCAGTAGACTAACAGAGCGAAACAAGATAACTAAAAACTACATAAAATTAGACAAAAAAAAATAAATAAAGAAGTACCGTCTAGTAATTATGATTTAATTCAACTCTTGTAACCGTTCTCAAAAAGACGGGTCCCTCGAAAAATTACCATCCAAGAACTTTGATTACAAACAGTGGTGGGGGAGAGATCTAATAAGAAATCGGGAGATTAAAAAGGTTAAGGTAAAAATTGTTTGAATGAGTTTGCATCAAAACAATTTCATAAAAATGGAGCAGATTTAAATTCGCAATATAGTATTCAACAATAAAAACACGAAACATTTACTTTGAAACATAAAAAAAAAACTGACTTTTACAAACAATAGCATGTAAATAATCTAATGTACACCATGCCCTTAATACAAGAGCAGCCAAAGTAGTCGATATCGACCCTAGGAGGTCGATACAACCGAGTGGGTCGTGGATACCAAGGTCTAGAGGGTATAGGGTATAGTACTACTCTCTGGACCTTGGTGGATACAACCATCCCGGTGGTCGATAAATGCTTGGGGAGGGGTCGACAGGGGGGTCGGTGCAGCTGCCGGTGGTCGATGATGAGAGCGTGCAGCAGGGGGTAGTAATAGCCCAGTTAGCTGCTTCTCCTTCATCAGTCAGTGTTTCCCGGCAGTCGCGAGCTCTCGGATCTGCTGTTGTTTACCAGAACTTCTAACTTTGCAGGAGTCATGGCAAGTCAAATGAGAGTCAAAAGACTGCTTTAATCTATATACGAGTGACACGTGAACCACGATCCTCGAGAACGTAAGCATTTTGTTCAGTGTGGGGTTCCCAATTTTGCACGAACCATGGCAAGTCCAATGAGAATCAACAGCACTGGTTTCATTCTACATAGCACTAGTGACGCGTGAACCACGATCCCCGAGAACATAAACCTTTTGTTGTGTGGGATTTCTAATTTTGCACACGAACCATGACAAGTCCAATGAGAATCAACACAATGGTTTCATTCTACATAGTACTAGTGACGCGTGAACCGATGCCAGAAGCATTCTGTTCAGTGTGGGGAGACTTTCACCGCTTGTTAGAAGCACTGAGAGGTTACTTGTTACAAAAATGTGAATATTACAAAATCTTGCAATCAAGAGATGCAGTAAGTGGTTAATACAACTCGTTTTCTCAAGATCTGAAAACAAAAAAATTTTATCCGGGAAACGAGAATTCTAAGAAAAGACAGTACAGGAACGTTAATAACTTTCAAATACGAACCAATATGATGTATTTCATTTTCAAATGTATAAAAATAATTTTTCACCGAAAACAAAATGATATAAAAATTTATCTAAAATGTTCTTTGAATGGTTTTAATGAATTTACTGACTAGGCAAAGGTGAAAATTCTGTTTTGCATGATGTTATCGTTCATGGGCCCCCGCACTGTTTTCCTTCCATTCTACATCACATTCTTTCATTTTAAGTAAATCAAAGGTAGTCGTAAATCAAAGGTAGTCTTAAATCAAAGGTAGTCTTATTATATTGTATAAGATTATTAAGCAGTATATATAACTACATTACTCTTTCCAGAAATGTTTGATTTCAGTTGAACAGTACTTTATGGAACTATTGAAAAAAGATCACTTTCTGTAATCTTTTATTGTATCTTGCTTCACTTAAAATTATTGGCATCGCAATGCCAATGCATATTAATTAGATTATATATATATATATATATATATATATATATATATATATATATATATATATAGATATTGTATGTATATATGTATATGATGTATATGTATATGATATTTACATTTATATAATATACTATGATATATATATATATATGATATATAAGAAAAAAAATAAAATATCTATATATATAATGTATGGATTATAGGTATATGTTATATATGTATATGTATATATTGACATATATATATACATATATATATGATATATATATGAGATATATATATATATATATATTATAGATTTATATGTATAGTATATAGTATATAAAGGGATATAGTATATATAATATATAGATATATATACTATATATATATAGATATATATACATATATAATATACATATATTATTATATAGAGTATAGTATATAATATATGGATGTAATATATGTATATGTATTATATGTATATGTATATATCTTGTACATATCTATTATACATATATATCTATATTATATATATATCTTAATGTTATTATATAATATATTAGTGTATATAGATATATAGTATATATATAATATATCCTATATATACTCTATATCTATTTATATATATATATATATATATATATATATATATATATAATATACTATATATGAATAATATATATATATATATAATCTATCATAGATACTAATATCTATATATATAGATAATATATATATATATATATATATATATATCATTATATATATATAAGACATATACATATATATATATAATATAATATATATATATATATATAATATAATATATATATATACTATCTATATATATATATATATATATATATATATATATAGATATTATATATATATAATATATATATATATAAGATATATATATATATAGTATATACTATTATAATAAAATTATTATATAATATATATATATATATGGAATATATATATATATAGATATAACGTATATAATATATATAAACATATATATATGAATTATCTATATATAACGGTATAGAATATAATATATATATATATATATATATATATACATATATATATATATAGTATATATATATATAAGGATTCCAGGAGAAGATATCAAGCAGCATTCAGCAGGGTCCAACAAAACACATCAAAAAGGGCCATATTATTAGCAAGAGACGTTTCGCACATTATCTATGTGCATCTTTTTTTCACTCTGTAAGAACAACATACAAAATACGTTAAAGTTTTAAAAAAACAATATTCTATATAAAAAAGATTAAGTAAAGAAAAAAAAAAGTATTTACAAAATTTAAAATTAATACAAATTAAAAGTATATAGTAAAAAAGGAACCAGTTCTCACCAAACCATCCAAAGGAGAAGGAGAAGAACGAATGACCAAAACTGACACCAACCTACGACTTCAGTTATGCAAGATAAAAGAGGAGAAGCGGAAAGGTTAGAATTCAAAGAAGGAACAAGCCGTTTGATGTATAAGGACTCAAGGTAGTTAGGTAATTGCTATGGCTTGTTCCACCAATAATAGAGAAGTGCTTTTATTTATTTCAATTTTGCATATGGAGGCATGATTCTTTATATTAGAAAATTCTGGTTTGCTTAATTTTTGACCCGTTCTAAAGCTGTATCCCACATGGCTACAGTATCTCATCTGCAGTAACCTACGGCTTGATCCAACATAAATACGGGACATCCCCGGGGCACTTGAATTTATAAACAATGTTGGATCTCATGAAGGCCTGCAGTTTGTCTTTATAGCCGAAGAATACGCCAATCTTGAGTGGATTGATTGGAATTAAATGCAATTTAAGGCAGCCAAATTCATTTTCGATTATTTGTTTAAGTTTGGCAGAAAACTTGTCGTCAGAGATAAATGGGATAGTGGCATATACATTTTTCTTTAAGACATTATAGGAGGGCATCGAATTGGAGAAATCTTGTGACAGCAGTCTGTTAATGACTTTATATACCAGTTTTTCAGGATAGGAGTTCTGTAAGAAAAATTTAACTAAAAATAATATCTCATTGTGAAAGAGAGACCAACTCGAAGAGTAACGTAAAGCCCTGTAAACCAAAGTGTAAATAGAATTAAGTTTAAAGTTCTTGAAGCATGAACTGTAGAAATTGTTAGCAAGCCCAGTGTATGATTTTTTCCTATACACAGATGTAGTAAATTCACCATTGTCTCTGCTAACATTGATGTCTAAAAAGGGTAAAGAGTTGTTGGTATATAAAGTCATTAACAGACTGCTGTCACAAGATTTCTCCAATCCGATGCCCTCCTATAATGTCTTAAAGAAAAATGTATATGCCACTATCCCATTTATCTCTGACGACAAGTTTTCTGCCAAACTTAAACAAATAATCGAAAATGAATTTGGCTGCCTTAAATTGCATTTAATTCCAATCAATCCACTCAAGATTGGCGGTATTCTTCGGCTATAAAGACAAACTGCAGGCCTTCATGAGATCCAACATTGTTTATAAATTCAAGTGCCCGGGATGTCCCGGTATTTATGTTGGATCAAGCCGTAGGTTACTGCAGATGAGATACTGTATGCCATGTGGGGGATACAGCTTAGAACGGGTCAAAAATTAAGCAAACCAGAATTTTCTAATATAAAGAATCATGCCTCCATATGCAAAATTGAAATAAATAAAAAGCACTTCTCTATTATTGGTGGAACAAGCCATAGCAATTACCTAACTACCCTTGAGTCCTTATACATCAAACGGCTTGTTCCTTCTTTGAATTCTAACCTTTCCGCTTCTCCTCTTTATCTTGCATAACTGAAGTCGTAGGTTGGTGTCAAGTTTTGGTCATTCGTTCTTCTCCTTCTCCTTTGGATGGTTTGGTGAGAACTGGTTCCTTTTTTACTATATACTTTTAATTTGTATTAATTTTAAATTTTGTAAATACTTTTTTTTTTCTTTACTTAATCTTTTTTATATAGAATATTATGTTTTTTTAAACTTTAACGTATTTTATGTTGTTCTTACAGATTGAAGATGCACATAGATAATGTGCGAAACGTCTCTTGCTAATAAATATGGCCCTTTTTGATGTGTTTGTTGGACCCTGCTGAATACTGCTATATATATATATATATACACGTATATATAATTTGCCCCCCCTTGGAAATATGCTGTGGGCGCCCATGTTAATGTCTGCATTGGTGTGTTAAGACCACAGCTTATTGCCATAAATATGGATTATCATAAAAATTATGCACATACATGGCTAAATTATACTCAGCTGAAATGACTCTTGCTAAATGAAGTGTAATGGTATGAAGTATTCCATGGCACAAATACGGGTAATGTCCTCCAAAATCAAAAGGCTGATAAAAACAATAAAATAAAAAAACTTCCAAGAATTTATCAGGTTCATGATTTTCTGCTAGAATGCTTTGAGCAGTTTATAGTGATAAAGATTCACCCAAATATTACAAATGCTTGCCTAAATGCACACGAATCCTTCAAGTACATATATGTTTATATAGTATTAAACTGTGAAAATAACTGGCATCACAGTTTTTTTTATTTTCAAATCTAGCAATTTCAGGGATCAGTTTTGAGGATGTGAAGAGTGAGTCTAGAAAAGCATAAAGTTTCTGTCTTGAACAGAACTGTAAAGGATTCATTCTAACGTGTGTAGACCTACCGAAACATAGAGTGCAGTCCTGCTAATTTAGAATAATGACTAAAATTAATTAATGAGGGTCAGAGACCCTTTATTTAGTGTTTTTTTGTACACGCATTCCATTTAGTCTTTAATCATTACATCTTTTTTCCAGGAGTGTCCATACATGCTTATCTGAAAAACCAATTACATCTTAAAGGATCTCAATTTTGATGCACTGCACCCCAGTGACCATGATGGCTGCAAAAAACCCTAAGAGGAAGTGTCGACGATATTCAGAAGAATATTTAAAACTCGGTTTTGTGCCTTCACTTACAAATGAAACATTCCCCATGTGTCTTGTATGCGAAAAAGTTTTTAGTAATGATGCTATGAAGCCATCAAAGATGAAAGATCACCTAGTAAGGGTTCACCCAGACAAGACAGACAAAGACATTGATTTCTTTAGAGCACTGAAAGACAAACTAGAGATTCGAACAGGAGTCGTCTCACTTATTCCACAACCTGCTCAACCTGATAATGAAAAAGGACTTAGAGCATCATACAACATATCACTCATTATAGCAAAAAGTGGACAACCATATTCCACTGCTGAGGAGATCATAGTTCCTTCAATTAAAGAAGTAATTGACAATCTTATGAATAAAGACTCTAGCAGTGTTCTGAAATGCTTGTCTTTGAGTTCAAATGCAGTACGACAGTGCATCGATGAAATGGCTGCAGATGTTGAAAAAAGCTTGATTTCAGAGCTTCAGAGTAGTAGATTTTCCATCCAACTTGATCAATCAACATTCAGAGATGAGAATATTCTAATGGTTTACGTGAGATATTTCAGCCAATTACAAAAAACCATTATCGATGAGTTTTTGTTCGCAAAACATATTGTAGCTGATGTAAAAGTAGAGACCATTTTTCGATGCTTGGAAGAGCATTTGCAAAAACACAATATACCACTAAAAAATATTACTGTAGTTTCAACTGATGGCACACTACCTATGTCGAGTCATCACAGAGGACTCACTACCTTACTTAAGGAAAGGATTCCTGATGTGCGTACTATCCACCTTATGTTACACAGACAACATCTTGTGGCAAAAGAACTCAGTGAAGAACTGCATGACGCATTAAGAGTATGCATTAGTGCTATAAATAAAATTAAAGATAATCCATTCAATTCTGGATTAATTTCAATGTTGTATGAAAGAAATGATGAAACAATGAACTACCTACTTCTGCATACAGACACAAGGTGGCTATCAAGAGGCAACATCTTACAAAGACTTGTAGAATTGTATGAAATGACTGTTAATTTTCTCACATCCACAGATCCAGACTTAAGTCATCAGTTGCAAAAGTGTAAAAATCATCTGTATTATTTAGCTGACCTATTCTCACATCTGAATGATGTACAGATGCGTCTGCAGGGTAGGGATGTTACGATTATTCAAGCTCGCACTATCCTGCTAGGTTTCCAGATCAAATTAGGCCTGTTTAAATCTTCTTTGGCACGGAGAAATTTTCAATATTGTCCAAATTTACAAGAACTGGAAACAGGAGGTGAAACCCTTTCTGACGATGACTTGACAATATATATGACCCACTTAGAAAAATTGTATGAAGACTTTAACAGCCGTTTTGAAGACTTAGAAAAAATTGAGATTCCAGACTGGATTGTTGCACCTTTTGATATACTTAATGGAAATCCCTTTGACTATGACTTACAAGAGGAAGTCATTCATATGTTTGTGGATCTGGAAGCTAAATCACTCTTCAAAAACAACAGCACTGGTTTATTTTGGACCAATGTTAATATTATCAATAAGTACCCCAAACTTTCTGGAAAAGTATTACCTTTCTTACTTTCCTTTCCCAGTTCCTATATAACTGAAGCTGGCTTTATCCATCTTAGTACACTCATGACAAGAGAAAGAAATGAAGTTAATCTGGAAAAATGTGGAGAATTGCGACTGAAGCTTACCAGTCTGACAACAAATATCAATACCATTCTCAAACATCATCAAGCAAACCCATCCTATTAATACCAAAATTATCTCACTTTTACATACTACAACAGCCCCTCGACTTAGAAGCTTCAGAGGTCTGGCTTTCTGATAAGTAACATAAGACACTATAATATAGCCTAGATTCAAGCATTTCAAGGTACCTGTATCCCAGTTACCCTCATAGAATTTAAATAACACTTCAAGTTACAGCCAGCCTATATCTGAACTATACAATAATTCAATTTAAGTCATCTGCAAAATGCATCACAATTATAAGGTAGCCTAAAAAATATATTAAAGTAGCAGATAACCAAAGTGTAACCAGACCAAAATGCTTAAATTTTCAATTTTCTTAGTACAGTACAGTCCAATACACTATTATTAATGTCAAAGCTATATTGTTGAATTAAACATACCTGCATTACTAAATAAATATTCTCATAATTCTGTGTTCTTACTAGCCTATCACAAATTGGTTTTCTATAAGGAGAGAAGGTTGACAGTCTAAGGTTTAGTGGCCTTATCAACAACACCATCTGGTATCAGTCATTTGGAAAAGTATGAAGATCAAGCACATATTGATCAACACTAAAAATGACAAATTTATAAGATAATTTGCATTTTTCCTGAATACACAAACCCAAGCCTTTTATATACGTATATGTATATCTCTCTTAGCGCAGCAGAAACTGGTTTCAAATTTAGTGAGCTCTCTTATGTGAAGCAGTGAACAGCTCATGCGCATACATTGTGCATAGCTTCAGTATAGTAACATAAAGACTCAAGTTTGTAAATCTATGAAAACGGCAAGTTATCTTCAAAATCTATCATTTGTTCCAACAAGGATACAAACCCTCATCTTTTATTTGGAAACTTATCCTTAAAAGGGAGGAATTGTTTTGCAATCATGGCTGGTAATATGCCACTTTGATAAGTCAACTTCAAAATAGACTAGGTGAGCAAGGAAGTTGGGTCTCATAACTTCCTGCCTACCCTGACACAGGCAGTGGTTGGGAAAGTAGAAACCTAAACCAGAGCAGGGCTAGTGTCCCACTATAAAGAGAAGCACCAGATCTCCCAAGGAAGAGAGACTATTCTGAAGGTTCTACATCACTAAATAACTCTGATAATGTGCTCTACAGCTAAACACCAACCTTTGTTTGCAGATGGAATTCCATTTACAGACTAATTAGAGTCATAGATAAAAAGCTCTGTTAACTAACTCACCTGTAACTAGCCCAGCCAGCTCAAATAGGTAGCATGGTTGTTGGGAAGAAGTACACAGATAGAGGAAAAGCAACCAATCACCCATCGTGTGTCCAACAACCATTTTCACCATAAATCTTAGGCAAGATGCTATTCTGTCCAAATGGAACTTGGTATCTACATGTGTTGAGCAGCCACTACAGGCCCTAAGGAGAATGTATCAAGGATATGTGAGTGATGTCTCACAAGTGGAACAAAGTAAAGGATGCCTGGCAGTGCCACACACCTATCGTCAATCTTGTGGCACAGAAAAATTTCTCATGAAAGCTAGGTGAGGATTAATTCCCTTGACTGTGTGCATTCTTGCCTGGGGTGTACAATCTACATCCATTTCTGATGATTCTTACACTCCTACAATTCCTTAATGAAGCCAGAATGAGTGTTCTTGTTTACCTCTTTCTTGTGCTAATCCATACTGATTAGTATGAAATGCCTTACCAAAAACAAGTATATCTCGTCTTGATCATTATCAACTGTCTCAAAGAGAAGGAATCAAAAAGACTCATATCTTTCATCAGGTACCAACAAGGTTTTTGGCATTGTCATATATTCACCCGTCCTACATAGTATGAGAGACATACTCTCTTCACCAACACTAATGCAGATAAAGACAGCCTTCACCATAACATCTGTCCAAAATTCCCCTCACAGGCTGGAACTGTGCCTGAAAGAGGCTTTATAAGACCAACATAACATCCCACTCTGCAGGTCTTAGCTCCTAAAGAAGGCAAGAATACGTGAAATGCCTTAAAAGAATGAAAAATGCAACTAGTAAAGCCTGGGGAACAGCTGTCCATGACTTCTAGTATGCCTTTCTCCATCATTTTCTTTGCTTCCATCTCCAGGATGGAAGACTCCAGTGAGCAAGCCAGAAACTATCAATTTATGAGATAAGGAAGGGCAATATTCCTTGAAGGGAAGCCTGTATCCATTCCAAATGGCAAGGTCACAAGGTAGTACCAAAACATTTTGTTCTGTATATCTGGAGTCGAATCCATTTTGTCTGTTGTCTTGAGTACAAATCAAGATGTAAAACAACTACATTCATTGCTCTGGGATGTTGAGGGGAGGGTTCAACATTCCAGTCATCACAACAAGCCCTCTTGGACATCTGTATGAAGAAGGTCCCTTATTCACCTACCGAGGACATATGTACTGGTAGAAAAATGGAGTGGCGATGGGAATGGAATATGAATGGAATGGAATAGAAGTTTAGGCTTGAAGCCAAGCACTGGAATCCATAGTGATTATTCAGCGCTTTAATGAAACTGGTTTGACATGAATATTTGTTGATGATTTTATAAACTAAATAAATACAGGCGATTTTAAAATTATGATAGAAACGGATATCCGTCATAAAAATTATAACTTCGCATTTCGTGAATGCAAACAAGAGTAAAAAACTTATAATACATGTACCATACACATACTCATATCATATAAGTATGCTTATATAAACAACTTTAGTGTATACACTACACTTTGCAACGTACTGGGCGGTCAATATTAAATTTCATTAAAAAGATTAATGTCTAAGAATCCAACAATTCTATTAACAGCTACATCCGGACCAAGCAGTTCTACTATATCCCTGCCCACTAACCCATGTCTCTGTCGTGCCGCAGAATACTTATGGCAATGGCATATAATGTGTTCCACAGTAAGAGGAGAGTCACACTGCATACAGACTGGTGCAGGTACCCCTCCAACAGGAATCGGTGGGTCAATCGAGTATGGCCAATTCTTAGACGACATAATACAGTTTCTACCTACGATTTTGTTGGAAACCAGAGGGCCAATGCAGTTCAATACTTTTGTCGGATCTTCTTGTACTTTTTATTGTTGGTCAGATAGGGAGATGACCAACGTGCTTGCCATTTATTTTTAACATAGAACGAATAGTCCAGTTTCATGTCAGTGGAAGGAATATGGTGGAAGAGAATGCCTTCTTTATTAATGACATCTCTTGCTTCATGGTCAGCAAGTTCATTACCAGCAATACCACATGGGAAGGAACCCAGCAAAAACTGGACAGATTTGAATTTGGAGGCAAGCCTATATAACCATTCTTGAATACGTTGAACAATTGGATGTTTAGGGTTATACTGCTGAATGGCCATGAGTGCACTATAAGAATCTGAGTAAATGGTGAAATTATTACCCTGTAGAGTAGAAGCAATCTCCAGAGATTTGGCTAATGCAGTCAATTCAGCTGTAAAAATGGATGCATTATTTGAAAGTCTGCCCACATACGAGTTATTACTATGAACAACAGCACAACCAACACCACTTGATGTCTTTGATCCATCAGTGAAAAGTTTAACAGAACGAATGCTTTCGGTCATGATCAAGAAAACAAGCCTTCACTTCTTGGACATTAACAGATTTTTTAAACAACAGTTTTTTTTACAGACCGATGGTTCTGGGTCAACCAAGGAGGCAGCTTAGAGCAATGTATTGCCTTAATTTTTTTGGTCTTTAATAGGCACACTGTTCAGCTGCAGCATTAATTCTCACATGAAAAGGCTTTGGATGCTCTAGCATTTGCAAACTGCTGTGAATCGTTTTCGTGGTTAAGGATAGAGGCTGCCGGGTTTTCTGGGGAACCTCTTAGTTTGAACATATACCGCAGTCCCAGTTCCTCTCGACGTAAGTCTAGAGGGAGCTCTTCTGTGTCGGTATATAAGCTTTCAACTGGAGATGTTTTGAATGCTCCAGAACATATTCTCAGACCAGCATGATGAACTACATCCAACTCCTTAAGCTTGCTTGCACTTGCTGAAGAGTAGACTTGGCAACCATACTCAAGCTTTGATTTACATAAAGAGTCTATAACCGTAAAAGTGACCTCTCATCAGCACCCCAATTAAAACCTGAAACTACTTTTAAAATGTTAAGGGACTTCTTCACCTTAATTTCAAAGAGTCAATATGACTACCCCATGTTAGTTTCTTATCAAAAAATCATTCCTAAAAAACTTCACCCTCCTCCTCATATGGTATTAGTGTGTCTTTCAACCTAATATTTGGGATGGTTTTCCTTTCGGGTACCACCTAGTAAAACCACGAACTGCCACAGTTTTACTAGGGGAGAATCGAAAGCCATTGTCATCAGCCCAATTGCTGATTGCATTAACTGACTTTTGCAGAAAAATTACAAGCTGCAACAGCATCATAACTAGTGACATAAATAGCAAGGTCATCTACAAACAAAGATGTCTTTACTGGAGGAGACACACATTCAACAATGCTATTTATAGCCACAGCAAATAAAGTGACAACTCAACACACTGCCTTGTGGGACACCCTCCTATAGCTCAAAAGCATTAGACAAGGTGTTTCCAATTCTTACTTTAATGAGTCTTTCACTTAGAAATGACCTGATGATGAAATTTAACATATTACCTCGTATTCCCAGTCATGAAGCTGCTTAATTATACCAAAACGCCAAGTAGTGTCATAAGCTTTTTCAAGGTCGAAGAAGACTCCTATAGTCTGACAGCGTTTTGAGAAACCTTGCTGAATTTGGGTTGATAATCTTATTAGTGGGTCCACAGTGGAACGATTTCTCCTGAATCCAAATTGGACAGATGATAACAAACCATTTTTTTCTAGATGCCACATCAATCTAGAATTCACCATTTTCTCAAACAATTTGCATACACAACTTGTAAGAGATATTGGCCGATAGCTTGTAGGAAGATGAGGATCTTTCGACTGGTTTCTTTATGGGAGCAATGGTTTGCAATCTTCCAAGAAGGGGGGAGAGTACCAGTTTCCCATATTTTGTTAAAAATTTTAAGAAGATAAGATTTAGCCGATTCTGGGAGATTTTTCAGCATGCTGTAAAGAATGTTATCATTCCCAGGGGATGCTGATACAGATGATGACAGGGCATCCCTTAATTCCCTCAAAGTTAATTTGGAATTATAAGATTCACCATTTCCAGAATTTAAATTAAGGGAAATGGCTGAATTATTCCTAATATTCTGGAACCGAGTTGCAATAGTTTCCTGGTAACTCCGATACTTTGGAGAAATGCTCACCAGTTTTTCAGCAACTTCATTAGGCTTGGTGACAAGGTCTCCATTGATTTTCAAACAGGGTGTTGTTGTTGGTTGGAACATACTTGCCACTTAGCTTTCTAATCTTTTTCCAGATCAATCTGGTTGGGGTCTTGGAATTTATGCCATTTATATAAAAAAGCCAGGATTCTCTTTTTACTTTTTTAAAATATTTTCGTTGTTTTGCCATAGCTCGTTGGTAAATAGATTTTGCTGTTGCAGACTGACTGGATTTATAAACGCCTGTAACATTTCCTGGTAATTTTCCTCAAATTACCACAGGTTTTATCCCACCAAGGGACAGCAGGTCTGTGTGGTTTCCTTTGGTTTTAGGTATTGAATTTTCAGCACTATTCAATATTTCGGAGGCAAAAGTACTCATAAGCCTTTATATGGCATTTGAAGGATTCAAATTCCTGGGATAGGTTTAATGCCTTCTTGAAATTTTAACCCAATCTGCTTCCTTTTCCTTCCATTTTGATAGGACAAATCGAGGGGGAGGGGGCATTTCTCACAACTTAAGATGAATGGGAAAGTGATCACTGTCATGTAGATACTCATCTACAGACCAATTAAAATCAAGATAGAGAGAAGAAGAGCAAATACTTAAGTCTATAGCAGATGAACCACCTGTGTAGAGATATGGTATGTCATAGTACCATCATTAAAAAGTGTAAGATCATTATTATTAACAATGTCATCAATGATCCTACCCTCTGTGTCTAAAAAATCTCCACCCCAAACCGTGGATTATGAGAATTAAAATCACCAAGTAGTAAAAAAGGAGGAGGAGGTAGTTGATTGATTAATCCTTGAATGTCCCCAAGAGTGAACCTACATCTTGGGGGAAGGTTAAAGAGAGCAGATTGTGATTTACGGTCAAAGTAGCCCGGATAGCAATTGCTTGAAGCTGGGTGTTCAGGGGAACCATAAAATGTTGCAATGCTTTAGTAATAATTATTGCAACACCTCCATGGGCGCGATCCCCATCAGTGGGGTTCATTTTGTAGATTTCATAATTTACACCTGGATTGTATACTGAATCCCAATTTAGTTTCTTGAAGACATACAACCCTGGGTTATGCTCACTCAGTAATACCTTTAATATTTCTGAACGAGTCCTTAGTCCTTTACAGTTCCATTGTAAATGTCCAGATTGAATTTTAGTGCTAGGATCTACCAAGGGAAATTCTATATTGATCTATACTAGTTTTTTTGTTTATTTCTTATGGGACTTTATAAGAGTTTCTTTCTAGATAGTCTTGAGATATGTGGCTTATGATTATGTTTTTTATTAGTTTTTTGATATGGAGGAGAGTGGACTTCCACTACTATTTTCTTTTTATCCAAGGAACTTGATTCCTTGGTTGTTTCAGGGGCAGGAGCATCTTCATTTTTGTTATATTTTTTTATTATGGTTTGGATATCTCCACCTTTTGAGCAGGTGGAGGAGAGGATGAAGGAGTTCTCTCTCTCTTTGGCCTTCTAGTTTTTTCTTGTTCCATTACATCATGGGTTTCTTGCTGAAGAGATGGAATAGACACAGGGAGGATTTCATCATCTGGAGAGGGAGTCTATAACAGCAGGCACATCTTCTTGGATAGGGGTGCTTCAACCCTAGCCGGCTGTCATCTAGATCAGATGACTGGGGTTTCAATAGTTCTAGGTTTTACTGCAGGTAGAGGCTGCTTTAGTTTTCATGGGGGCTACAGAATTTAGAGCCATAGCATAGGTCTTTGTCTGACCAATTAACTTCCTGGCGTAACTAATACTTATATGTTCAGCATTAGCTTTACATATAGCTGCCTCTTCATGTTTATATTGGCTGCACTTTTATTGAATGGGGTATGATTCTCTTCACAGTAATACATTTTGGATGTTTCGAACAAGGACCATGTCAGGAGCCGAGCAATTATTACAAACTTTATCGTTTTTACAGAATCTGGATGGATGGCCATTATGAAAACAGTTGTAGCACTGCAGAGGTTTGGATAAAAATGGTTTGACTTTGACCCTTTCGTTTTCCAAAATTTCCAAAATTGATGTAAGATGGTACATCAGAGTCCTCAAATGTTAAAATAACCATATTTGCCTTTGGAACCTTTTTTATCTTCCATACAGAAGTTGGGACTGATTTTCTAATATTTCTCTTTCTGTCAGTTCACAAAGGTCTCTATCAAATACCACTCCTTTACCATAACTAAAATTCATGTGTGGTCTAATTTCTTTTATCATATCATCTTTCTCGAAATTCTTCATTGTCAGCATGTATGACTGTGTCTTTGATTTAGCATGAATTAGGACACTGCCTTTGCCAAACCTTGAGATGTTCCCCATGTCAATACAGCCAACCTTTTTTTGGATGTATCTGCCAAATTTGTAGTAATTATAATTTTCCTCCCTAGCAGTTACTACCAACCACATTGGAGGTTTTGGTGTTCTTTCAAAGGTGTTGTCGTCATTCAAATTTGGCTGAGCCACTGTACCCATTGTGATGGTCTGTAAATATCCATATTGTTTTAGGGGCCCTGTCCAGTCAGTGCTCCCTTGACAATTCTTTTTACAACAAATTGTTATGTTATTGATACTGCTGCTGGCTTTGAGTGCAGCTTCATGTTTTTCAAAAGTCAGCCATGCCTCCCATTTTTTTCACTTTCATCGTAGTTCATCCTCAATTCTTCTATTTTGCCATAACTACCAAACGAAGCAGAGAGCGTCTCATAGTCACATTCCAAGGGAATGTGCTTTACATGCAACACCCTCAAAACTATCCACTGTGTTTCCCACAATGGTTCTTTTCAATTTGTGATGACTACCCTGAGAGGTAGACACACTGGAGCATTCCATATCCACGGTCAAGTTCATGTCACGGGTCGTCATCAGTGCCAAATCATCATCAAAAGGACCAGGGGTACTAGAATCCTTGTGGTTACTAGTCATAAAAGCTTTATTTAAAAAAAAAGAGAAAAATTAAACCTGAAAATATTAAAAAAATATCATCAGCCTTTCATAAAGTTTATTCTTCCACCAATGGCACAAGTGAGAGCCGACTCCCAAATGTCCGCGTACCCTACCCTACCCCACTGGGGATAGCACAACATGGTTAGAGTGGCGCAAGTGTAAGCCAAAACCCGCTTGCTAGGACTGAGAATATTACAAGAATACAACATCCCCACCCTAACCATGTTATGGGCAAACCGGGAAAGAATGCCGAGAGTCCTATCCCCAGGACTAGACCCCCGGGAATCCTGGTCCGGTCCCAGCCCCGAAGAATAGTTCCGCCTTGAGTATCAATCTGATATCTCTCAGGTCTCCGAACATTATTGGGTAGTTGATGATCCTACCACAGCTCCCACTATTTAGCTTCAGATATAAACCCAATCCCAGCTATGTATCTTTCCCATTCGTCAGGTCCAATAAATTTTACTGAAGGTGGAAAATCCACAATATTACTCCAAATGAAAATATACAAAAAAATATGAGACTCTTGGACTCAAACCCAGGAACTAATTCCTGGGGTTCAAGAGCCCCCTCACCACGTCAAGGTGGTCCCATATCGAGGGGGGAAGTGGCGATGGGGTCCCCATTAGGAGTCCTATTCGCCAATTTCTTAAGGGGCACCATCAAGGAGTGTGTCTTTGCCCAGATCTAGTGCCTCCAGAAATATGCCCGCTATATCAACATCTTCGTTCAAGCGGACACCAAGGATGAAGTTGAAGCCCTTCAGCGCATGCTCCAGCAGTGCAGTGGGCTTTATTATATAATAGGATTCAGCACCGACTACAGGCTCCCCTTTCTTAATGTCCTCTTCTCAACGACAGAAGACAGCCTCTAGACTTCTGCCTTCATGAAGAATACTAATTTAGGAATGTGCCTTAATGACGAGAATGAGGGAAGTAAAAATATAGGCCTTGTTGTATATACAAAAATAAAAACACTTGGGACTTGATAATGCGGCACAACACCTCACCCCTGGCAGGAGACCCCCTGAAGCACTCCAGTGTAGTATACCAATATCAATGCCCTATCTGCAGATGTCCCGGAACATATATTGGCATTACTATGCAGCTCGCAAAGAGGATTTCATGTCATGTACAAGAGGGCGCTATTACAAACCATGCCCTCGCCTATCACAATTACACTCCATCCCGTGATAGCATTACCAACAACACCACCACCCTGGCAATGCCCTAGACCCAAGACAACTATGCTTGCTGGAATCCATTCTCACCCTTAACAAGAAGCCCTCTTTGAATACTACTCAAGAGGCCTTCCTACTCCCTACTAGCATATGGAAAAGCCTAAACCAAGACAACATGGTATTACCAAATAATACCACACTGGATACGACCACCGAACAAGACACACCAGACTACACCAGGTGTAACGTCACACAACAGAAACTAGCCGATGACAATTTGGCAAGTAGTGATGTGATGTCATGCAACCGCCTCCTCCAACCATTCAGAATCCTGCATGGAGAGGCACCCTTCCTTTACAATGTTCTGAATGACTTCTGCAGTGTCTGCATAGGATCCGCCTCTAATCTTGAGACATCTGCCAACAAGGGATCAGCCACTGACCTAGATATCCAATCAGAATTCATCGCTAAGGACCCCATGCTGTGCAACTGACTATAAATACTGTAGGATTCCCAAAAGAACTTCAGTCCCACAACACCTGCCTGACGATGTCCTTCTGGGGGTAAGGATGAAATATAACAAGATGAAAAGAGGAGAAGGAGAGGAGAGGAGAGGGAGAAAGAGAGAGAGAGAGAGAGAGAGAGAGAGAGAAGAGCAGAGGAATCCAGTATAAGTCATTAGTATCTTCTGTCTATTAGGCTTAAGATCCAATTAGTACTTTGTATAATACATTCAATTTGACAAATACCAAGTTTTTTACATGAATCCCCCATTTGGCGTTTTAATAGCCAATTTGAGTACAGAAGAAAAGTCAATAATAATTAGAATAAAGAACTTCTATACAAAATAAACGCGGCTGAAATAGCCATTATTCTCAATAAAAACTGAATTATTATTATTATTATTATTATTATTATTATTATTATTATTATTATTATTATTATTATTATTATTATTATTATTATTATTATTATTATTATTATTATTAGGTAACTTAACTCAACCACTGAATCATGTACAGTACAGTACAATGTTTAGAAGACACTGTGGAAACTGACAACTAAGTATAGGAAATGGATGAGTAACAGAAGTCAGTAAGTTTTAAAGCTGGGGCTGTACAAAGTCTATAAAGAAGCTTCAGCATTATTCAAAATTTGCTGCTGTAAATGTAGGTAGTAACATCTTAATGACAGCATAAGCCAGTTTCAGACTTCTTTTAACAAAGGAACAAAGATGTACAATTTTCTTTTGTAGGTCCTTTGATCTACAGCAGTTCATACTACAAACAAATCAATGTTCATCTTAAAAAATTATACTGAAACATACTTCTAAAAAGATTAGTTCACATATAGCCTTCATATAAACACACCTTATCAAAAAAATTATGAAAAAATGTCAATAGTATATGTAACCTCCCTTGGACAAATAAATAAGTCTGGTTTCTGAATTTACTTTGCAGAAATAAGAATGAAGAACATTATTAGTGCCTATACCAACAATATGCGATTAGAAGATATACAGCATAGTATATGGTAACAGATGACATTACAAGACAAACTCAAGACTGCTTAGGAGACCTAATAGTGAAGAGATAAGTAGAACATGACCATGTTATGGAAGAGACAGTACATATCTTACCCTAGTATCACACTGGACTGTTAGGGTGAAACAGAGGACAGTATGAAACATAATTTAGTGTCATACTGGACTGTAAGGCTGAAACAGAGGACAGTATGAAGCAGAGTAGCTACAGTTTACATAACCACTGGTAATTATGAGTATCCCATAAGTGGACTCTGCAAAAAATATAAAGTGCATGTGTGAAACTTGTGCTTCTATATGCAGCTAAGACAAGAGCACTTACAAACAAAATGTAAGACGTTGGAAGAAGTATGACTACAAAATCCCAAGATTCATGGCTGGAGGACACTAGGGAAGATCACATGACGAATAAAGAAATCCAGTGATAGGTGATAGGAAGATGTGGTGTTTAGATACTGGAAAGTAGATTGAGTAGGTATTGGCATAACAGAAGGAAAAGGAGCAAGATGCTAGGAAACTGATAGATGTAGTAGTAATATTAAGGTCAAAAAAACTTAATTGAAATTCAGGGAGAAAGTGCACATGAAGGAAGGGAATGGGGAATATTTATAAGGGATCCACTCCTGTACAGGGAAAGCCTGATACAAAAAGTTAATAACATTATGAAGATGCTGAAGTACAGAATATAGCTGTAAATGGGCTCCATGCTTCTCAATTATTCAACTTGTTACAATGACAAGAGGTTATAAGGAATGAGCTTGCAAATCAAGAGACAGGATTGGGACAAGATTACCATTAATGTATCCATCCTTTTACAGCATCAACAGTTATTCAGTTACATAAAATAAAAGATGCTCTCAACTCTCAGTATACATTTCAACAACTTTCACAACAAAAACAAAAACAAAAAGTTCTGGTTTATATCCCTAGGAAAAATACACATTGCTTTAACATATATATGTACCTACAAAAATAAAAACCATCTCCTTTTATGTGGAAGACTTACTCCTTAGGTGGGAGTTCATCTTTCTCAACCAACTAGAAATTTAAATTTGCTTAGAAAAAGTCAAGATTGTGAGTAGATAAGCAAGGATTCCTGTAGCCTCCTTTCCGTGCATAAACACTTCTGGCTAAGAGTGGTGTACATTACGCATGGAAAGAGCAGGGAGGTTTGAGGGAGGCGAAGAGGGAGTGGTAAGCTACCACTTCTCCCTTTCCTCCTCTACCAACGCCTTCCCCCCAGCTGCACATCCCAACCCTACAAAGGAGCAGTAACAGTGGGGATCCACCTAAAGAGGGGGCATGAAGCATACGCTTTCTCGTGGCCTTCACACCTCTGCTATTTTCCATGATAAGTAAACAAAGCACTCAAAAACAACATAAGTTACAACTTAGCGTTCAGCAGGAATGCAGCAAGAAGTCCTCCCCAGAAAGACCCAAAGAAAATGTTCTTTCCTCCCATCAATCGCCTTTACCATAAATTATCTTAATACAAAATTTGAGAGACTGATTTCAGCTTGAGCTAAGGAATATTTGTACATACGTATGTATATGTCAAAGGTTGCTATATACGTATGAACAATAAGAATCTTACGAATAGGTTTGTCACATAAGAGTACCAATCTCACAATCAAGTCCTCCTGATCTTCAAGATACTGTACACCATAAGCCTCCTGATCTTCAAGATACTCGCATTGTGTATCTGTCCCTTGGACGAGGTTTACATACCTGAAAAATCAAGAACAAAACCTATGCAGTTCATGATAAGTTCACTTAAATTATAAATGATGGCATAAAACATTTACTGGATAATTAATCCATCAGGAAATATGAAACAATACATCTTGTTTAATTAAAAGATCATATGAAACTGAAAAAAAAAATAAAGTACTCATCGCACACAAACCATAAACATTACATTTTGGTTGATTAAAGAAAGTCTAAAAATTTTTTTTAAATTACTTTCTTGCATACAAACCATACTTTTATGCTTGCCTTTACTGCCAATGAGAGGCTAATAGAGAATCAGGACAGTATCAAAGAAGTTATCAGTAAGTAAACCTGATTCAAAGGGAGTTGGAGAGAAGGACCAGAAACTGTAAGTAAGTTGCCCGTGTCACTCACATAATGTTGCTATACAGAAATACCTTGCTTTCTAACTACAGTAATACCTTGGGTTACGAATTTAATCCGTTCCAGAACCTGCTTCGTAACCTAAAAAATTCGTAACCTAAATGGATTTTCCCATAAGAATGTTATAAAAAGCAAATAATGCGTTCCACCCGACCATGAATAACCATTTCAATTCATATTTTTCCATTTATTTTTGTTCACTAAGGTTGAAAATTCGTGTAGGAATTACATAAAATTATAAAATTGAAGAATGAAATTAAATATAAACACTAGATTTAATATGCATGCACAGTAAAACCTGAACTTTACCTTTGGCGAGTGTGGCTGCTGGCTTGACGGAGACGGGAGGAGGGGAAGGGTGAGGAGGAGAGGGTTAGGGCTTGGGGGGGAAATCTCCCTCCTGTGAACACTTATGAAGACTTTCTGGTTCTTTCTCTAGAGAGCACCGTTCACTACGATCACTAATTTTACGCTTACGCAACACTATGTTGTCTTTCACAATTTTGAAAAAATATTTTTCTATGAGCAAATTTTCTACATCGTCGAGAATATAAGGCCGTTGTTTCGTCAATACTGTGACACCTTTTGATGCTTTACTGGCTTTAATTTCTTCCTTTTTCTTCAAAATAGTGCAGATCGTTGATTGCGACCGCTTGAAGAATGCTGCAATGTCTTTCACGCACTCGCTTTATCATGCATTTGGATAATTTCCTTCTTCATTTCGACTGTAATCATCTCCTTCTTTCTTATGCTTTCCTTCTTGCTGCTTGCCTTCGTCATCTTGGGAGCCATTGTCTTTAGTATTTGGGTAATAGTAATGTATAAGCACTATCACGGAAACACAACACGTGCGCAAATCACTAAGCAAATTTGAGAGCGTATCACGGACAGATGCGTTCAATCTTACCGCCAGCGAGATATTGAAAGAGTTATGGTTTAAAAAGGGTCAAGGGATGCGTAGGAGGAAGTCACGTGACCCTCGTTAAGTTTTGGCCTGAAAAAATGCGTTCGCAGATCCCACCCGCTCAGCCGAGTGAAACAAAGCAGGCGTTAAGTTTCTTTGGCCGAAAAAAAATGGCTTCGCAAGATCCCACGCTCATCCGATGTAAACAAATCAAGCGGCTTCCCATGATGGAAATTCGCGCATTCGTATTCCAAGCGAAATTCGTATTCCAGAATGAGGGCGTCACTTCGTAAGTTAAAAAATTCGTATACTAATCGGTTCGTAACCCAAAGTATTACTGTATAGTATTTACATGTCTCAATCCTCAATTGGTTTAGTCAAAATATCCATGAAATTTCTTTAGATTGGAGTTCTTTATTCTTTTCACCTTTCAGCTTGATTATTCTTCATGAATCAGCCTTTATTTGTAAGGGAAGTGAAACATATTACAAGGTATGATGAAACTGCAATGAATAACCTCTGTTAGTATATTCCTGTATCAAGCAAACTGAGATATCCTATACTACTAAGATATGTACTTCCTTGTTAAGCACAGGACTGAGGAAGATGTATTTGCTGGGTACTGCATAATAAATCATGTAATAAATTAGCAACTTCATACATCAACTGTCATTTTTTTTTCATTAATTAGCTATATGTGTTGCTATGTAATAACTGCATCTGCAATATATGGCAAAATATTTTTATAGTGCGTATTCTTTAATAATTTTACACATTATCTCTGGTAACAAAGAAAATTTCAAGTGATCAAAACTCAAATTATGAAGATGTCAAAGAAAATGTAACGTACCATAGCTGTGCCTTTAACCAAATGCAAGTAAGTGACACTAAAGTCCTTTAGTCCCCAAGATGCTTAGTTAGTGTGGAAAGAGGATTTATTAGTGGAGATGTCAGCCCTATTCTTGACCAATCCTGAAAATCTTGTCAACAGAAATTTTCCAAACACCAAAAAGTTATCGTAAGGTAGTACTTCATGAATCTGGCCTGTATCCATGAGTGAAGTAGGCTTTGGGTCAGAAATTTCAACACTTCTAAAACTCAGAGTATGATAGTCAATCCATAACACTTGTTTTTCCATCCTGATTTACACTTAAATGGTGCTGTTCTCAATGCCAGTGTTTCTTTTAAGGTTTTAGGTGTAAATCTTGATAAGAAATTGACTTCTGAGAAGTATATACTATACATCATGTTGCCTCCTCTGTTTCCTCAAAAAATGTTGGTATCTTGCAGAAATGTTTTTCAACATTTCATGATACCATTATATCCAAGCGTTTTAACTATTTTTCTTCTTCCTTGTTTGGAGTACTCTTCTCCAAAGATGCTGACTCTCATCTCAAACTCTTGGATCGAGTTATCTCAAGATTATTTTGCCTACTCTTAATGTTAACTTGTTGCATTGACATACAGTAAGTTCATTATGTTTGTTGCATAAAATATACTAGTATGACAAGCATCCTCTGCAATCTTCTTTAACTGACCGAGCTGCTTTGACTCGCAACCCTATGCAGGCTGCTGCTACAAATATTTTGCATCGAATTTAATACTACATAGTTTGAACAGATTAGCTTATCATTAACAACTACAGTAACCCCTACCAGCAAAATCTGAGACACAACATTCTTATTTACAGTAAAAACCTTAGGCTAAGTTTTCATTTCACAGGAGTATTAGGAGTATTGTATATTATTTAAAATACAAAATTTTAAAGTAATTTGTATTTTTCATAGGTATACAAACCAGAGTTTTATTTACAGGAGTATCCAGGCCAAAGCTAATCAAACACCAACAGGTGCTCAAGAGCTAATGCCCTCCTCAGAGATCGGAACTAGTGCTCAGTCAAAGCCCTTGGAACTTCTTGCAAGAGGCCTAGACATCCCTTTCTTCTTCTTTTTGTATAGGAGCAGGGTGAAGGAGACAAGGCAAGGAGAATACAGTAGAAGGACAGCACTTGTGCTTCTTACTCTCCCAGCTCAGGTCTTGTTTTCCTCCTCTGTGGAAGTTTCAGCAGTTGATACCCAAGGGCATCTTCCACACAGTAAGGGTTGTATATGATCCACCACCTCCTTCAATACCCACCTCTACCCCAAGAGGAGGCAGTGGTAGGCTAACACTTCAAGGTTACCTTCTCTACCAAGGACTTCCCAATAGCAGTAAATTCTCCTTAACAACAGCAACACTGCTGATTCTATCACCCAACAAGGGGTGTAATAGAGGAAGTGGTAAGCTAACACTTCAAGGCTACCTCCTCTACCAAAAATTAGTTAACATCAGTAAATTCTCACCTACAACAGCAACACTATAGATTCTGACAGGACAACAAAAGTATTAAATCGCAGTATCCACCTAAGAAAAAAGGAGGGGGATGGAGATTCACTACATTCCCTAATAGCCTTCTCACCTACAAATATGACCCTAGACTATTCCTTGACAACAAAAACTCAAACAAAAAATGCAAGTCAGGAGAAAAGGAGCAAGATGTTCTCACCTGACAAAGGCCAAAGAAAAAGTGTTTGGATATGACAGGTGGGTGAAGGGCATTGCCCCACTCACCTCCAGTAGTTCACCACCTTGTTACTACTATGATCAACAACTGTCTCCAGCTTGTAGTAAAGGTTTGTATTTCCACAGGAACAGATTAAGAAATGAACATGCTATCTTACAGCCTAATTATAGGCTAGTCTAGTTTACAAATAGATAACTGCTAAATAGCCTATGGTTAAATATGAACATTCTGAAAGTTTTTGCTGATTTTGACGATATTGTCGCAAACACTAGCCTAACCCATTAACACTACCTTAGTGAGAAACCATATCTTTCAAATTAAAGCTAAGCTGTGAGGTAGGGGTGTGTGACTCCCTGGTCCCACCCAAGATTAACCAGAACCTGGTTCTCTCTTCCCTATGTCAACGCCACCAGTTTCCCACGGGGAGCCAGGTTGCCAAGGGTTACCCCAATGCTTCCAATATACAGCCTATAGGCTAAATACTATATTCAACAGAATCACCCCAAAAATCATCATAAAGGTCATTGACCTATTTCATCTTGTTCAGAATGAAAATTATTAGGTTAGGTAGGTAATCCTATCATAAGAGTTAGGCTACCTGTCATCCTAAAGATATTGTGATAAGGTATGTAAATGATTGAATGGCCTCCTCACAACCACCTGGACAGTAGCGCGACCACCTTCCCAAAAAATTACTTTTAACACTTACTTCGAGAGGAAAGTAGAGGTCTCGAGGTGTTGCTTCCAGGGCCGCTGGGTCGTGACTGATGTCTATCCTGGGTTACAAATAGTGCTAAAGTTATTTTTGGGAAGGTGGTCGCCAGGAGGCCATTTCATCAATTACCCTGGTAGTTAACCTAGAACAGAGTTTTATTAGTAGGTAGCTATACTAGATACTAGGTAGTAGCTAGGTAATATCCACTCGTTCAGTTAAGGGATACCCTAGGCTTATGTTCCCAGCCTAGCCTGAGCCAGCAAGAACTTGAAGCATCATAGGCTAGTAGCTACCTACCTACCTACTACCTATATTACATAACCTAACCAATGTCTCTGTAGCCTCGGCTACTCTATGGTGTTTTATTGATTGATTGAGTTATACCCTTTAGGCATACATGCCAAGCACTGGGGTACCTAAGGCCATTCAGCGCTGAAACGGAAATGGACAGTGAAAAGGTTTGAAAGGTGTAACAGGAGGAAAACCTCACAGTTTTTTGGTTCGTCCTAGTTTACCAGAAACAAGATTGGATGATCTTGACTACCCTACTACCTACTAGGTACACAATTCTCCTTATAGCTACACTAGCCTGACCATGGTTTAGTTTACCCTATTATCATTTAATTTATTCTATTTTGAACAGGTAATATCAACCATATAGAGCGTAACTATGATACTAAAAGGAACATCAGGTTAGATTTGTCCACGGGTGCCACGAGCCCGCACACTTTGGACCTACTAAACCTAGGTTACCATGACGCTTTGTCATAATTAATCTAACCTTAATGTGTCGATGGTTTTATTTCAGCCTCGATACTGATAAATCCAACAAAGTAAGTACTTAATGATGACGAAATAGGTGCACACCGTGAAGCAGGATAACGGAACAATATTCACAATTTTACGCAAAACTCGCGTATTTGTTTACAATTGTATTTTGCAACCCGTGAAAGAGTTGTACAGGCGACCGTGCAGCCGTAGTACTATATTTTTCGGAATATCAATGAGTATCAAAAGCTATGAATGGTTTAAAAGGACATAGAAATAACACACGGTATTTGCCACTTAATTCTTAAAGATAAACAGCGTGAATTTTTCCAACGTGGCGAAATATAATTTCAGTCGCCAGTCAGCACTCAGCAGCAAAGGTGTTAGCCAAAGCTGTCTTTAAGATGTACTGTCAGTTTATCTTTATTAGATGAACAGTTCAAGAATTAGAATTAGAATGTAATAAAATTGATATTTGAGAAGTTAGTAAGCTACTTCCAAAGCGGAATGACATGCATGTGGTGATCATTCGTATTCGAAGAGCTTTCGTATACATATCATTTGAAATATGTCAAGAAATTGCAAATATTCTTTCAGTGTAATTCTTTTCTCACTTGATAGGTGTAAAACATGCATATATGGCTAAAATTATGTTATCAAATATCCTAAGTATCCTGCAACTTATTTAAAGATGAACAAGAGGTGCGAAATTTTAGTATTATTTCTCTTTGTTATTGAGGAGCATTCCATACATATCGGGTGCGTTCGTTGCCGGTATCGTTTTATTTTAGTTTTACTTCAAAGGGAAATACCGTAGGTCCTCCAGTTAATAGTTGTAAAATTGATATGAAGATAGAGAATTTAAATAACGTGAATGAAAATGGAGAAAGAATTATAAAAAAAAAAGTTCACAATTCTCATCATGCTTACGGACTATCACTATGTTCCGACTTCTGTTATACAAGCGATTATATAAAATAATAGGAAGACCTAGAAATATCCGAAAAGGGGTTTTTGCGTTGAGTTGACGATGCAGGAATTTTAGGATAAGATATTTATGATCTATTTATTAGAATGGGAATGCAAAATATAAATAATGTGCATTTTAAACAGTATAGAAAAATTATTTCTAACAAAATACAGTGTATTTATTTTAATTTTCGTTGGTGAAACAACGCTTTATTTGACTGTAGATTTTAGCATGTGCCCCGAGTAAGCTGGAAGTCGGATTATGCCTTGTTTCTATTAATCAGATAACTTAATTTGACTAATATATAATCAATGAAAGTTTAATTCTTAACTGTTCTCTATGCAACGTCCTTTTTTATTGCATTTATTTAATTTTCGTATTATTTTCGCATATATTTATATTTACCGTTATTATATAGTACTTTATTTATTTTTGTGATGATATTTTACTTGATATGTATTTTATTAAAATTATCTGTTCATATACTAAATTATTTAAGTATTTATTCAATATTTTTCTATTAATTTGTGGGAAAATGTTTTTTTTTAGTATTCACTTATTTATTTTTCCTATTCTTATTTTGTGAGTAATTTATTTATAAGGGCATTTTTACATTTCTTTTAAGTTTTATATATTTGATTATTTATATTTATTCCTTTTTTACTTATTTATTTGGTCGCTTATCTTATTTCACTGGTTTTTATTTATTTACTCATTTTTTTGTTTCATTATATTATTTTTTACTTATTTACTGACTTTATGTATTTCTTTATCCAAATTCCAATTGTTTATCAGTTTCTGTGTTGGTTCTCTTTATCTATTTGTGCATTTAGTTATAAAATGTATTAGTTGTATTCATTTGAATATTATATATATTTAATTATATTTTACTTATTAATTAGTTGTTCTAGTTACTTCGATTATCATTTTTTTTAGATTTTCATTTTTATAAACATTATGATTTTTTCTTTGATATTTCTTTGTTTATTTATTTAGTCATTAAATTTCTAATATGCTTATTTTTATTCTTTGATTTTTCTCATATATTGACTTTTGGATATTTACATAATTATTTATTCCCTTTATTCATTTGATTTTATGTTAATTTTCATTGAACATAATCTATCTTATTTGTCATTTATATTTTCAAATATTTCTTTGTTTGTTCTATAGTAGATATATATATTTCATTTATGATATTTTTATTTATTTTATTCAGTTTGTCATCATTAAACAATCCATCTAATTTCTAGTTATTCATTAATTGTCTTTATTTATTTGTTTCATCTATTTATGTCTCAATCATATAACTTTATTATTTTATCTGTGACTTGTTTGCTTAAGTACTTGTTTGTTTATTTTTATTCATATTCTATTTATCTATTTGCGTATTCATTTTTATATTCATAATTTCACTTAGCTATTTCAGTTCCGTTTTCTTACTCATTGGAAATGTATCTTAATCTATTTTTTCCAATTCATTATTGATTAATTGATATATTCACCTTTTTTTATCTAGATTTCTTCTTCTTCATCATCAAATTAATTGTCGCGTGAAAGTGTCCACTGTCTTATCTGTGCCATGTCTTTCACAAATAACTACTCATCTTTAAGATGTCTTCTTATAGTTCTTATCGAAGTAGTCTGGTGCCTCCAGGTTCTTAGCAAGGTCTAAGGACTATTTCCTGATGTTCCTCAAACTCTTCTGGTACCCATTTGAACCCAGCTGATACTATAGTAGATTCACATCAACCGTGGATCTGATGTCTAGGCCAGTCCCTTACGACGCTCCTGATTGGGTGTTGATAAGCCAAACACAGAGTTAGAAACTCTCACTCTCTCGAGAGAGTTCATATGGGCAGGATGTAGCCTATGTTTCACCTCTCCTGAGTATCCCTCAGGAGAGGTGGAACATATCTCATACCTATGTGAACTCTCTCGAGAGACTGAGAGTTTCCAGCCCTGTGATTGGCTTATCAACAGCAAATCAGGAGCGTTGTAAGGGATGAGCCTAGACATCAGATGCACGGTTGATGTGAATCTACTAGGCTAGAGGTTGCGCGTTGACGTGTCTAAGCATCTTAATCTCCCTATCATCATTATCTCATCTACTACATACAAAACTTGCGTAATTTCATTTATGATATAAATTTTCATTTTATCCTCCCGTCATATTCCTAATATTCTTCTTAAGCTTTCTTTATTAAATCGAAAAACTTGAAATTTCATTGTCAAAGCAAGTACGTATAACAATGCAGTTCTTTTGCCTTCCGCATGATTGAACTTACCCTTGCCAATAGCTGCAGTCGATACGATTTTAGAATCTTATTCAACATGCCCATTTCTTGATCTGCCTTTTGTTTTTAATCGCTAAATTCCAGCTCAGAGAACTTGCCCTGGATTTCACTGTTCGAGAGAGAGAGAGAGAGAGAGAGAGAGAGAGAGAGAGAGAGAGAGAGAGAGAGAGAGAGAGCGTATCCTGCTCGATCTATTATTTCTTCATCTCTACGCCAACTGCTGTCATTACTTTTGTTTTTCATAAATTTATTGACTTTCATGATCCACGTTTTCTGGATATATAACACCAATATTAATAAGTTATTGAAACCACATCGATTAATTAATGATTTCGATCGTATAATAACTTAGTCCCGTCATTTATAGATCTTCTTGTAAGTCATTGGTAAATAGCTAATAACAGTATCAAATTTAGTCGCTAGGGAATAAGTTGCCACCTAAGGAACTTTATGTCTGGCAACTTCATTCGAAGCAAGTGTTCTAGCTTTCGCCATTAATGGAATCATATTCAATTCAAGAGGCTTAGCTTGTGTAGGTTTTTAGTGAAGTGGTCTAAATAACCACTGGAAAATATTACCAAATAGGAGAACGTAGCCGTATAATTTTCAGCGTTTGTGATAAGGTGATTTATGTCTGAGGCAGAAAACTGAAATGCTGCTTTTCCAGAACCGAAGCGAAAATTTGAAGAAGAAGAAGAGTTACCAAATCGCCTGTGATCAAAAGTTTCTCATTCCTTGCAATTTGTGACTGGTGTGAGATTTCTTATATTAGCGGGACATTTCTCCTCCAGAAAGGTAAATGAAGATTTATTTTATCATTTTAACTTGATCAATAATGCAAGTTTTAAATATGCGAATTTATGAACCACAATATTTTTTAGAATAAAAGTCATACAGGAAGCCATTGTTTTCTAGGCTAGGTTATCGTAACCACAATAGTAACCTACTAGGTATACTACTGTTTTTCACACATTTTTAAAGTTATCTTGGTAGTGTAATTGGTTCAGAATTATGCAGTTAGGAAGTAGGGTATTTCAGGAAGTAGGATAAATGTAATTTAGAAAAGTAGAGAAGACAAAGTAGCCTATTACCTACTACCTAGGTACACTGCCATTCAGAGGTCAACCTCGAAGCCCAGCCGGAAATATATAATTTAAACCATTACCTATTGTATTTTGGACCTGAATATATAATTTTTTATCTTGGGTAGCTAATAGGTATTGGTTCTGAACGTTTCTGACATTGGTTTCTTTAGCAAATTAGCTAGGTATCTTACATGTGGGGGTTTCAGTTCCTGATTGCTAGCTATAAGTAATGGTTTAGTGTAAAATTTTATTGCCTAGCGTATGGTAGACCTGTTGAGTACGTGATTTTCCTATGTTTGAACCTGTGTTTTGAACATTTCTGTCATTTCAGCAGCAAATTTGTAGTTTTAGAGATAAGGTTCCATCCCCCTCATTTTCTACAATTTGGTGACCACTTTGGGAAGCCGGGGATTTTGGATGAGGGGAAAACAGAATGAGTGAAATACTAAACCGAGGGAGCTTTTCCCCCTGGACCTCCCCGCGTAACTTAGGCTAGGGTGCCAGGTTCTTAATTGGGGGAGCCCTGGACCCCATGCTAACCTAACTTAGGGCACTGTGAAATGAATACTATTAGGGCTGTGACCTTAACCAAACCTAGAAAGTTTTGCGTTTTTCCACCCAAAAAATTTTGCTGAAAAAATTATTTGTGATAGAGTTTTCCCAGAATGCGCCCAAGTAAATTACCTTATTATTGGATTTAAAAAGAAGTATATTTGTGATAAGGAAAATATGGAAAACTCAACAACAAAATTGTATGGCTCTTGTGTAAAACAAATAAATGGCAGTTTGTCAAACAATCCACTCTCTCACACTCAAAAAAAGTATGAAATATGTGATTAGAAAATAAATAAATATCTAAATATTTACAAAATAATTATACACACACACACACACACACACACATATATATATATATCATATATATATATATACATATATATATATACATATATAATATGCATATATATATACATATATATATATATATATATATATATATATATATATATATATATATATATATATAAAATATGCTTGCAAAAGTAACGAGACTTTCAGTTGAGGGACAGGTAGACGCAGCCAAGATATGTCTCATCACAGTGGCTGACTGAAGGAAATTCCAGTTGCTGGCCATGCCCCCTTCCTCTTGAGGACAGCTTTGATCAGTACTTTTGGAGGGTATTATACCTCTTAAAGCAGTTTCCCCATATGCCGAATGCCACCAGACACTGGCCACTCTGATATGAGGTTTCCATCCTTTTGCCACTCTAGGAGCACACACGGCATCGTTTCTGTCTCCCCATTGGCATTGGCTATTCAAGGACATGTTGAAAGAATGCTGTCTTAAGATGTCCAGTAGGATGCAAGATCCTTGGCCCCATCTTAGGGGATGCTGTTTCCTAGAGGAGATTTGCATCATCATCTCCTTCCTCCAAGACAGCAGGTTATCAGTATTGACAGCGGAAAGATAGTGCTACCTCGCTGGCTTGGCATGCAGCGAGGGGACATGAGGGAGTTTTAGTGTCACAAGCATGCCATTCTTTGATGCCAAAGTAGAGCAGTGCATCTTTTTCAACGCCAGTAGAGTCAGTTTCTATTTATCCGTGCTGTGATTCAGGCTGTAGTATTTGATCTTGTGGTTAAATCTTTGGACTCCAATCATGTACTTGATATACTGTTGTATCACACGTGTATGTTTAAAGTTTGTTGTTTGGAATACTGAATTGCTGCTTCCATATTCACTTTTGGTGCATTAACTCCTCAATTTCTGCACCATCCTGCCAAAACATCATTAAGTTATTCCCTTGGCAGCAGTAGTAGAGTGTATTCCAAGGCACCTTGGAACATGCAAGCACTTGCATTGGCTTAGGTATTGCTCTCATGAGCTGCAAGTTGCCAGTAGTATATGTGCAGTATACTCCAAAAGTTCCATGGACAGGATAACAGAATTGTAAAAGTGATCCATAAAGATATGGTGTCCTTTATTCAATTATGGTGCCAAAAGTCCAAACACAGTATTTTGGGGAATGTACAACACACCATGATAATTATAAAAGTCCAGGACTAATCTGGTTTCAGCCTCACATAAGAAATAAAGCTTGATGCTATTCTTGTCATGGCTTTATGGTTTTATACATGCGACTTACCAGGCAGATATATACTTAGCTATAGACTCCGTCGTCCCCGACAGAATTCAAAACTCGCGGCACACGCTACCGGTAGGTCAGGTGATCTACCATTCCCGCCGCTGGGTGGCGGAATCCCAACCATTCCCGTTTTCTGAGCCAGATTTTCTCTGTCGCTGAGGCCGGCAACAACTGTTGTTTGGTCTCTCCTGATTGGAATTCTGCTCATTTGCCGAGAATTGGTTGGACTCATTTGGTGAAGTACTCTTGTTTATTCTCGGGATTGGCATACGCTTATTTTGGACTGGATTAGGACTTGGATTTGGTTTTTTCTATTAAGATGGCTGAAGTTAAAGTAACACCTAAGTTTAGGGTTTGTGCAAGGGAAGAATGCAGAACTAGGTTGTTTAAAGCAGAGGTAGATCCTCATACGCTTTGTAGTAAATGTAGAGGGTCTGAATGTGCGTTTGATAGAACTTGTGCTGAATGTGAAGGCTTTCGGAGCAAGGATGGAAGGATTTAGCTTCTTATATTAAGAAAAGAGAGAAGGATAGAGCTAGGAAAGCGTCAGCTAGAAGCTCGAGTAGATCTTGTTCTTTTGAGCCTGAATCAGAAATTAACAAACTAGAGATGTTTCTCACCATAAACCTCAGCCCCTTCTCCCTGTGTTGAATCTAAGGATTCATTTTCAGAAATGGAAAAAATGAGATCCTCGATCAGGAGCTTCAGGAGCAGCTTAAAGCTATGAAAACACAAGGTAAGAGTGTCAGTGAATACAGTGACCCCAGTGCGAGTGGAGGGGGCGTCTGATCGGCTCCGCATTGCTCCTAGGCCTAGACCGCTTCCAACTCCCAGGACCAGGGGAGGAGGAATGTCAAAAGCCGCAGGGAGGATGTGGAGCATCCCCAACGATCAGGCGTCCCTTCGGCAGACCCTGAAGTAACGACCCAGGCTGCCTTGGATAGCCGTAGAAAAGGCATCCTGGAAGAGTGTTTTTCTGCGTCGGACTCCTCCTCGTCCAGGCGTGGATGGAGCTCTGCTTCGAAGTCTCGTCCTCTGAAGAGATCGTGAGGGTAGCGCCGAAAGGAGACGCTTTTGATTCAAGCCCAGAGCGATTTCCAGAGGATTTTCCTTCGACTAGTAAGAGGGCGAGAAGACCGTCTCCAGCGCCTCAAGATCCGACAAAGCTTTTCCTGCTTAATCTACAGGAGCAAATATCCGCCTTGGTAGGCGCCTCGACATAGGATTCGTCTCGAAGGAAAGACTCCTCCCTTCCAGTGAAGAGATCAAAATTTTCTTCTCCTGGTAGGAGAGAAGTTTCTCACTCTAGCAGGCGCTCATCACCGGAGAGACTCTCTCGTTCTCCCTTTAAACGATCCTCTCCTATCTATAGGAAGAAAGTTCCCAGCGGTAGCCGCTCGCAGAGCAAGCGGTCAGCTACGTCTCTTAGGAGAAGTCAGGAGTCGGACTCCTCATCTGAGGATCAGGATAGGCGTCAAGAGCCTAAAGAAGCAGGAGCTTGTTAGAAACATAGAGTTGACAGAGCCTAGTAGGCGCCAAGAATATCACAGGCGTATAGAGCCTAACAGACGCCAGGAGTCTTGTGAGAGGCGTCAAGAGCCTACAAGGAGTCACGACAAGCGCCAGGAGTCAAGCAGGCGCCAGGAATCAAGCAGCTTCAGGAGTCGAGCAGGCCGTCAGGAGTCGGGTAGGCGCCAGGAGTCTAACAGACGCCAGAGTCGAGCAGGCGTCAGGAGTTCGAGTAGGCGCCAGGCTCCTTGTACGAGCTTAGGTCAGAGTAAGACCCTTCCTTCGCAACTTTATGAGTTCTTCGGAGAGTAGGAGCCCTTCACCTGGTAGGAAACAGGTGCCTGAGAGAAGATCTCGTGCGTTTAAGAACTCTATTGCGCCTTGTAGTAGCAAGGATTTTGTCACACGGACGACGTTCTTCTTCGTTTGACAGAAGTCCCTCGACAACTAAGAACCGCTCTTCTCCGAAAGGATCCCCGACAGCCGGAGACTTAGAAGAAGTCTCGGATGAAGGATTACCTGTGGATGTAGTAGTCTCTGATTATAAGAGATTGTCCTTGTTGTTTGTTTCAGGAGTTCGGAGATAAGCTTCAACCAGCGGATCCGCCCTCTCCAGGATCTTTGCTATCGAGCACGAAGTCTCCAAAAGCATCCTCATTTGTAAAAATGCGTCCAGCCCTTAGTATGAAAAAAGCGTTCAAAGGATTTGGAGAATGGCTTAAGAATAAAAGAGAGGCGGGCAAGACTGTTTTTTCATGCCTCCTTCAAAGTTGACGGGTAAACATGGAAGATGGTACGATACCCAGGAACCTATGGGCTTAGGACTGCCTCATCGGCAGACGCAGATTACGCTTCCTTAGTAGATTCTTCAAGGAGGCGCGCTCTACTATCAGCAAAAGCGACTTGGGGGGATGTGTGAACTGGACCATCTACTAAAGGGACTCTTTAGGACGCTCGAAGTATTCAATTTTATGGACTGGGCTTTGGGAGCCCTTGCGAAGAGAGCCCAAGATCCCGAATTTGTCACGATGGAAGAATTATCGAGTGTGTTATCGTGTCTGGACAGAGCGGTGATGGACGGTTCGGTGGAAGTGGCTGCTCTTTTTGGATCGGGAGTTTTGAAAAAGAGAGCAGTGTATGGGTCTTTCCTGTCCAAGTCAGTATCTCCTCTACAGAGGTCGGCCTTGCTATATTCGCCACTTTCGAACCACCTTTTCCCACAGGACACGGTGAGGGATGTAGCAAAATCATTAGCTGGAAAAGCCACACAGGATTTACTGACACAGTCAGCAAAGAGGTTCAAGCCTGCGGTTCCTTTTCAAAGAAGGATAAGCACCTCTTCAGCAGCCCTTTCGAGGAGCCTCTTCCTCCTCAAGAACCCCTTTTAGAGGTAGAAGACCGGATACCAGAGGAAGACCTTCCAGGAGACCTGCAGGGAAGGCAAAATGAAGAAGAAGTCCTCCAGATAGCGGTAGGCGCCAGACTGTCGAAACTTTGCCAGAGTCTGGGCGAAGAGAGGGGCGGGGCGTACAGCTGGACCCTCTCGATCCTCGAGAGAGGATACCTCATCCCCTTCAGGGAATATCCTCCCTTACAAGAACTCCAAGGGAGTTAACAGCGAGATACAACGATCCTGTCAAGAGTCAAGCTCTCCTGCAAGCAGTAGAACTTATGTTGCAGAAAAGGGCAATAGAACCGGTTCAAGATCTCCGTTCACCAGGTTTCTACAACCGTCTATTCCTGGTACCAAAAGCCTCGGGCGGGTGGAGGCCGGTTTTGGACGTAAGTGCGCTGAACGTCTTTGTGATCAAGAAGAAGTTCTCGATGGAGACCTCTTCCTCTGTACTTTCTGCTCTTCGTCCAGGGGACTGGATGGTATCCCTGGACCTTCAAGATGCATATTTCCATGTGCCAATTCATCCGGCATCAAGGAAATACCTAAGATTCATGTCACAGGGAAAGAGTGTTTCAATTTCGAGCGCTTTGCTTCGGACTTTCGACGGCCCCGCAAGTCTTCACGGGTATCCTAAGGAATGTGGCGCATTGGCTACATTTAGAGGGGATCAGAATCTCGATGTATTTGGACGACTGGCTAATACGAGCAAAGTCGAAGCAACAGTGTCTGGAGGACCTTTCGGTAACATTAAAGATGACGCAGTCATTGGGACTCCTAGTCAACCTCGAGAAGTCCCAGCTGGATCCCCAGCAGAACATAGTTTATCTGGGGATTCGGATGGATTCTCGGGGTTTTCTAGCGTCTCCGTCAACAGAGAGAATAGAGCGCTGCCTTACAAAGGTGTCAGGATTTCTAGGGAAAGAACATTGTTCCGCGAGGGAGTGGATGAGTTTGCTGGGAACCATTTCCTCCTCGTTGGAGCAGTTCGTTTTCCCTAGGGAGACTGCACCTAAGACCCCTTCAGTATTATCTGAAGGAGAACTGGGATCAAAGTTCCCAGGACCTCGAAGAGTCATTCAGGATAACGGACAAGGTCAAACAAGATCTTCGGTGGTGGTTAGACCCGAAGAAACTCGGTCAAGGAATATCCTTGCACATAAAGAGCCCTCTCCGAGCGTTGTTTGCAGACGCATCGGACGTAGGGTGGGGAGCAACGTTGGATTCGCAAGAAGTGTCGGGAACCTGAAGGAGCTCAGGTGTCCTGGCACATAAACAAAAAGGACTGAAAGCCATTCACCTAGCTCTCTTGCACTTTCAATGAACAGAATATTTTAGGATCGATCATTCAGGTCAATCAGACAAACACGACAGTCCCTAGCATATATCAGGAAGCAAGGGGGAAACTCATTCATTCTCCCTTTACGAGACAGCGAGGGAGTTGTTTTTGCTTTGGGCGCAAGAGAAGCAGATCTCTCTTCTAACGAGATTTATTCAGGGAGAGAGAGATGTTCGAGCGGATCTGCTAAGCAGAAGAGACCAAGTGCTTCCCACCGAATGGACTCTCCACCCTCAAGTGTGCGATCAGTTATGGGGGTTATGGGGAAGGCCGAACGTAGACTTGTTCGCAACCAACTGGAACAAGAGGTTGGAGAATTATTGCAACCCCATCGCGGATCCAAGAGCAATAGCGATAGACGGTCTCCTCATGGATTGGAAGGGAATAGACGGGTACGCTTTTCCCCCTTCAAACTGGTAGGGGAAGTAATAAGAAAGTTTGCCTCCTCAGAGGGAACGAAATTAACTTTGATCGCTCCCTTTTGGCCAGCCCTAGATTGGGTGACAGAGTTGCTGGAGTGGATAGTGGATCTTCCCAGATCGCTCCCACTAAGGAGCGATCTTCTCAAACAACCCCACTTCGACAGGTATCACAAAAAACCTCCCCGCTCTAAGTCTGACTGCCTTCAGACTATCGAAGGACTCGTTAGAGCGAGGGGGTTTTCTCGCGAAGCTTCAAAAGCAATCGCAAGAGCCAGGAGACCATGCCACATTATTACGGGTGTACCAGTCGAAGTGGGAAGTGTTTAGAAGATGGTGCAGGACGCATGAGCTATCCTCTTCCAGTACCTCTATAAGCGACATTGCAAATTTTCTTCTTTACCTTAGAAGAAAGTGTGGCCTAGCGGTATCTACGATCAAGGGGTATAGAAGTATGCTGGCCTCGGTGTTTAGGCATAGGGGTCTGGAGGTGTCGGACAATAAGGATCTACATGACCTTATTAGGTCTTTCGAGACCTCAAAAAGTCAGAATAATAAAAATCCCAGTTGGAACTTGGATATAGTGCTGCATTATTTGATGTCTGAAAGATTCGTACCTTCCAATAATTCTTCTTTTAGGGATTTGACGAGGAAATCTCTATTCCTGTTCGCCTTAGCCACGGCAAAAAGGGTGAGTGAACTTCAAGCGTTAGAGGGCAGAGTGGGGTTTAAGAAGGAGGCTGCAATTTTGCTCTTTTAAGCCTCTCTTCTTAGCCAAGAACGAAAACCCATCAAAACCGTGGCCTAGAAGCTTCGAAGTGAAGGCACTTTCTTCTCTTACGGGGGAAGAAAAGGAGAAGACCCTTTGTCCAGTAAGAGCGCTAAAATTTTATTTACAAAGAAAGTCTCTTTTGGGAGGTACGCAGGAAAGTCTTTGGTGTTCGGTCAAGGATCCTACAAGACCAATATCAAAAAACGCCCTTACGTTTTTCATTAAAGACGTTATTAAGGAAGCGCATCTTAAATGTGGTGAAGAACAATTTAAACTCCTCAGGGTAAAAGCACACGAAGTGAGGGCCATAGCAACCTCAATGGCTTTTCATAAAACGTGGTCCCTTCAAAATCTAATTGAATCCATGTATTGGAAGTGTAACTCAGTGTTCGCCTCTCACTATCTAAAGGATGTGAGAGGTTACTTATGAGAAGTGCTTTTCACTGGGAGCATATGTGTCCGCGGATTTAGTGCTGGGAGGAGGAGCTGAGGTTAATCCTAATTAGTTAGGTTATGTAATTTTAACATTATGGTGTTTGGTTTTATGGTTGACTGAAAGAGGGTATAGGAAGAACCCTTTTCAGTTCTTAGATTTAACATGGTTAGGAAGGTCAGGTGGTCGGGATTAACTTTTGGTCTCCTCGTTGTGCATTATGTAAAGCCTAAAGCTCTGTCATGTAAGAGGGCTAGCCCCCATTGATAAGATACAGGTCAGGCTCTGCCATGTAAGCGGGTAAGCCCCATTGGTACGATCCATGCAGGTTCTGTCGCGTAAGCGGGCTAGCCCCCATTGACATGATCCAGAAGGGCTGTTCGGTCATAGGTGGTTTACCTCACTGAAGCTCTTGAGGCAGGCAGACTAAATGACAGTAATCATGAAGTCTTCAGCCCAAACAGGTAAGAACCAAGGATTGATATCCTACAACAATTGTTGTTTCCCGTTATTAGAATTTTGGTTATATATATAGCTGTCTCTCGCCCTCCACCAAGGGTGTCAATCAGCTAAGTATATATCTGCCTGGTAAGTCGCATGTATAAAAATGATATTGTTAAGATACAATAAAGTTTTATACATACTTACCTGGCAGATATATACGATTAAGGGCCCACCCAGCCTCCCCTCAGGAGACAGGTGTAAGAGAAAATCTGGCTCAGAAAACGGGAATGGTTGGGATTCCGCCACCCAGCGGCGGGAATGGTAGATCACCTGACCTACCGGTAGCGTGTGCCGCGAGTTTTGAATTCTGTCGGGGACGACGGAGTCTATAGCTAAGTATATATCTGCCAGGTAAGTATGTATAAAACTTTATTGTATCTTAACAATATCATTTTATAGACTTTTATGGATAATTTTTTGTAAGGAAGTGTATTCTCATCTAAGGAAAGATTGTGCTGATTATATAGAGCAATGCTCCACGAATGTGTGCAATCCCAGGCATTGTGCAATATTGGTAATATTACATGTGCTATGAAAACTGGGTCCTTATCCACACCTGAACTCTGCAGATTGTGCATACATATTTGTTTCAGTCACCAAATACTTGAGAGACTAGTGTGTTAGAAACAAATGGAAGAAACCAAGTTAGTTGATAGGGACAGGCACAGACATCTCTGGGGTCGCACTGAATGGATGGAAACTGGGGGCGGGTGGATTGGATTATATGACCACATGGACTCCTCATCCGCCATGAGATGCTGCTGTGCTTTGCTTTGTATAACTTCATCTCTTCCACACCGCACAATGCAGTCATGCTTAATGCAGTGGCATATATAAGCCATACATTATGCTGTCTGCTCACCTGTATATTCATCGTCACCATTGTCAACACTAATGTCATTTTCATGATCACCATCATTTTCATTCATGATCACCATCATTTTCACTCCCTTTCCTTCTCATCAAGCTCTGATGTAATCACATCCCTAACATGTTTATTAAAATTTTCTTCTAGCATCCTTTCAAATTCTTCTTTTCTGCACTCATTTTCAATATCTTCCAAATCATCTTCACATGTTTCAGTTTCATCCTGCGTACGTTCACCTCACCATGAGTAGGCTATACCTCAAAACTTGTCATAGTGTAATGAGCAAGTGTGAAGGGCTTCTTCAGAAAATAACCTAACCATGGACCTCCTGCACAGGTGTGTATGGAGGAAAATGCACCTTGTATTTTCAACAGTGTCTGTAAGGTATGGGGAGCTATGCTGAGGGTGAAGCATTCTAGGGGTGTCAGGCACTCCTGGTCATGTAGGACATTGCAAACTAGGTTAAGTTAAGATGTGTTAGTCAGGAGACAGCATCCATAATGCCAATAGCTTGGAAAGGGTAGGGATGGTTGTAGGAGTTGGGGACAGCCTTGGAGTTCATTTATTACCTAGCAGTCCATAGAGGTTACTCTTGCAATGTTCCTTTAATCTGCGTTGTAAATGGTAGTAGTGAAAGCTTTGGGGACCAAATGGAAGTGGCTTCATAGGTTAGGTTAGGTTAGTTTGCTTAGCCCCACTTGATTGCTGATTTTGGTAAGTTCTTTTCTCAAATGATGATGGATATGAAGCATAGGTTTTTCCCATTGTATCTTTCGTGCATGTTTTGTCTGATTTTTTTTATTACATTTTTATTGGTACTATTCACCAGATTTTGTTCTTTCCCAACAAAATAAGCCACTTTGACACACTGGTTCCTCCTATATTGTCAGGGGTATGGCCTAACACACTTTAGTGGTTTGTCGTGCAGTGTAAAGACCAAGTTATTGTATTCATAACGTATTTGAGAAAAGAGAACGTTTTTCCATTTTTAGTTTTTCATAATAAAGGTTAATAATCATTACTCTTCTGTAGTTACCCAACCGAAAACGTAAATTGTTCTCGAAATGTGGAAGAATTAACGGTGTGGGACACAAATTAATATGTAATCTCTCTTTGATCGTGGCTTTAAATTTGAGAACGCTGTGATAATCGTGGTAATAGAGAATAAAGATGCGCATGAACAAATAAAAGAATAACTTATTCTATGATTGGTAAATCATGGGGATAGAAAATAAAGATATACGTGGACAAGTAAAAGAAGAATAAACCTTTCATATTTGATTAATAAATTTTGGTGATAGAGTACAAAGATATTCATGAGCAAATAAGAAAAATAATTATATCATTGTTTGATTAGATGCTGTTGTTAAATTGTATCACAGTTTGTGAAACAGGGCTTTTTGTCCTTAAGCTGGATGTTACACGGTGGTGCAGTCGTCTTGGGGAAAGGAATTTAAATTTGCAAAACTTCTCAAATGAAGGTTTTATTCTGTTTTTTGGTTAAATGATGAGTTTTATTCGGTCAGCCTATTGCCAGAGGTACTCTCCCATTATTTCCCCCCATTAATTACGCATAATATTCGGAAATTAATCCGCGGAATCGTTCGTTTTCGTTTGTAGTGGTTACCCCTTTGATAATTTACGGTTTTCTTTGGTGCACAGTACTTTCGCCTATAGTGCCGTTTTAGGGTAAAACATACGTAAATAAGTTTGCGCCGCTTTACACAACTTAGGCATATTTGAGGCTTTAGAATTCGTTTAAAACAGTCATGGAAAATGTATCATGAACTGTGACCAAGAGTGCATTTAGATTCTTTGAAAGTTATTCATAGTTGCCGTCCTTGAGGTATAAAAACTCAAGGTTGGCTCTTTCACGCTTCTTGTGGAACCAAATCTGTTCATTTCTGTTGGGCTTCCTTTAATATGGGAATTCAGTGGTAATAAGTTGGCAGGCAGGAATGCGAAAGAAGCCAATTTAAATAATTGCAGTGCTGTAAAATTGTCCCCCACTATGATATGAAAAGACAAATTAAGTCATATGTTAAGGAAGTGGCAAGAGAGGTGGCTTCCACCTCCTTCCCCCCCTCCCCCTGCCACATTGCCAATAATACTAAATATAAAAGCATTGAAAATAATAACCATTACCCCTTGACCTACAAACTTTATTGCTAACGAAAAGGTTGAAGTCGTTGTAAGCCGTTTGAGGATCGAATGTGACCGTCTCACTCGTATATACAATTTAGATTATGAAAATCTTTGATGAAAATCACGTACTCATGCCTCATGTGCATTTATGTTTTAGCAAATTTTTATTTTTTCAACATATGATGAGATACAGGGTGCTATGCATTTTGAATGCAAAATCAACTTATATATAATAGCTAGTTACATTATTGTAACATCCTGTGTTTTTTTTTTTTTAATCGTTTATCAACTAACTACATTTACAGTTTTTCGTGTGAGACTAACAGCTAAATTTTGGTCTTAAGTTTTAGTTCATTTGTTCCTATCAAGACTTTCACATTAGTTTTCAACATGCTCTTAGTATGATTCTTTGATTTTTAAATAATTTTTTTTAATCGTTCTTGATTTTCACCTAGAAATGCTATTATTTTTACCGTGCTACTTTGGCTTGTATCTACGCGTCACATCCGAGGTGCTAGTATTAAATATGGCGGAAGGTCAATGGGACGTCGTGTTTAGTACCAGCCCCTCGGGGATCAAAGTATCATGTACACCCATTTCTATATTGTATGGTCGACAAATTATGTTAATAAACGATACCATTGATCGCCGAGGGGCTAGTACTAAATACGGCGTCCCATTGAGCTTCCGCCATGTTTAGTACTATAGTAGATTCACATCAACGTGCATTTGACGTCTAGGTCAGTCCCTTACGACGCTCCTGATTGGCTCATTTTTCTCTTGATAAGCCAGTCACAGGGCTGGAAACTCTCAGTCTGTCGAGAGAGTTCACGTAGCAGGATGTATGTTCCACCTCTCTTTTCAAAAGTATTCCTCAGGAGAGCTCGGAACACTGATGCTGCCTATGTGAACTCTCGAGAGACTGAGTTTCCAGCCGTGTGATTGGCTTATCAACAGCCAATCAGGAGCGTCGCAAGGGGGAGGCCTAGCCATCAGATGCATGGTTGATGTAAATCTACTATAGCACCTCGGAAGTGACGCTTAGGTAACAAGGCTAAGTATTATCATGTTGGCTGCGAAATGAAAGTGCTCACTGACCAGAAGTTGGGATTTGAACAAAACCATTGTTCCTCACATACGAACCACATTTCAGACCTCGTTGTCACGTACGGTCATTCTGACTTCAGATCATTGCTAGTGGGTTGTCATAACAGAGAATGCTCGCTACCATAGAGATCAAAGAACTCGCCTGAGGGAATTTGATGGTTGGATTACTTGAAATTACTTTCCTCTTGGCTGAATGACCTGAAAGGCCCCATTGTTTGGTCTTCAAAGTTAGAATGATGTGGATTTTATAATTTTAGCGAAAACTCCGTATTGCAGCTTTATCACGATTTTAAAACTGTTTACAGTATATAATTTTTTGCATAGAGCAAATGCCATCGTTCCCGAATCACATTCAGGGTTTAGACGAAGTACGTTTGAAGGTTTTAGAAAGAAGACTAACAAAATAATACATTAAAAGGACTAAATATATATAATATAAAATAATAATTATAAAGATATATATATATATATATATATATATATTTATATATATATATTTATATAATATATAATATATATATTATATATATATATCTATATATTATAAATTTTAAAGCAGAAAGTTGCCACAATTAATTTACGATCTTCATTTATTTTTAACGGCATTGATTTATTAATGTAAGTGTATATTTACGCTAGTGCAGCAGAGAGAGAGAGAGAGAGAGAGAGAAGAGAGAGAGAGAGAGAGAGAGAGAGAGAGAGAGAGAGGTGGGTGGGGGGGCTTTGGAGAAGAATTTCATATATATATTTTTTTTCTCTTACTATCTCTAAAATGGTAAGGAAGCGAGTTTCGCTGCATGGGGAGGTAATTAACCTTGGATATTTCGAGTTACTTGAATGCCTCTGGACGACATCTTGCCTTGGGTTTAGACGGTGATGACGTCAGGTTTTTGTATAGAATTTTTGTTTTTATTTCTTGTCAGGTTCTTAGTTTTTTTTTTTTTTTTTGCTTGTCAGGCTCTTACACATTTTTTCTTTTGTCAGATTCTTATATATATATATATATATATATATATACTATATATATATATATATATATAGATATCTATATATATATATATATATATATGTATAACAGAATCACGAAAGTTAGGAACGTGATAAAATCCATAAATAAAGATAAATGCCACGAAGGAAAAATAAACGAAGGAGTCTGCGAGATCTTTCGGCTGACAAGCCCTTTACTGAAGCAGCTACTGACAAAAATACGAGGAAAGACAATACAAGAAGGTTCGTATAACTGACAGATAGGGATTATAAAAGGATTAGTGCCTAGAATCCGACACACCTGGAAGATAAGAAACCTTCCCAAACAAGCATAAACAAAGGGTGCAATTAAAGGTTTAAGACAATCATCTTAGATACAATCTCCAGACAATTAAAGGATTATAGGTGACAGCTATACGGAACCTGGTAGACAAAACCATATTCACAAAAAATGACAGACATACATTACAATAAAGTTTTTTTTAATAACTCTAAGGCAACTGATTTTTATTTAAGTCAGTAATTATATATTTGAGGTCATTCTTAAACATGTTACAGATACAAGGGTCTAAATGAAAAAGGCCACGACTAACATTGAAATTACAATGAAAAGTAAGTTGTATTAAAGCAGATTCTAAAAGATTTCGTGATAAGACATCTCTTGACCGTGCAATTACTGAACTGTCAATCCAATTAATTCGGTGGTTGTTTTCACTTAAATGAATAAATAATGCATTAGATTTTTGCCCAGTTTTTACAGAGTATTTATGCTGGCTTAGCCTTACTTCTAAGCCCTTGCTCGACTGTCCGAGGTAGAATGAGGGACAATCCATACATGGAATTTTATATATTATGTTGTTGCTTTCTCTGGGGCCATTTTTTATTAACATTCTTTTTAGTGTGTTATTATAGGAAGAAACAAGGTTGACATTAAAAGCTTTTAACAATGGTTTAATGGTTTCAAATCCGTTAAAATAAGGCAAACTGAGAATGTTCTTAGAATTTTCTTTCTGTGTGTGTTTTCAGTATAAAACTTTTTGTGGGCTTTATTATAACAAATGTCTAATATATGTGAAGGATAGCATAAATCTTTCCCTATTTTTCTTATGTATTCAATTTCTTGATCCAAATATTGTGGACTGACAATTCGTAATGCTCGTAAAAACATAGAGGAAAAAATTGATATTTTTATATTAAGATGGTGGCCTGAGAAGAAATGAACATAAGTTAAGTTGTTAGTCGGTTTCCTATAAATACTGAATTTACATTGAAATGGTTCTCTATGTATCAAAACGTCTAAGAAAGGGAGGCAATTGTCTTTTTCTAATTCTAGAGTAAACTTAATCGATGGTACCTGGTTATTTAAGTTAGAGAGTAAATCATTTACATCAATACCGACAGGAAGAACAGCTAAACAATCATCAACGTAACGATACCACTTTACAGGAATATGAATGATATTAGGTAAGTAGCGTTTTTCGAAGAATTCCATATACAGGTTTGAGAGCAATGGTGATAAAGGATTTCCCATTGCCATGCCAAAAATTTGTTGATAAAATTCACCATTGAATATAAACTTACAATCACAAATGCACAAACTCGTGAGTGAAATAATGTGACTTATAGGTAGAGGTAATTCATGCTGGGTTAGTTTCATTGCTAAGATATTCTAAAATAGAGTCTATAGGGACTTTAGTAAAAAGAGAAACATACGTCAAAACTAACGAATCTATCAGTAGGGCAAAGAGCAATTTTGTATAATTTATCAACTAAATCTAGAGAATTATATATATGAGAATCGGAGATGGTTCCAAGTAACGGGGACAAGATCTTAGTGATATATTTCGAGAGTTTATTTAATGAAATTGAACAACAGTACTCATAATAGGCCGCATAGGGTTATTTTCTTTGTGCGTTTTGACTAATCCATATAAGTAAGGTAGCGAAGGAGAATTGACTGACAATTTGCCTAGTAGTTCTGTTTTATCTTTAAGGATACTTTTCACTATGCTTATTGAAGTTTTTTATTGGACTTGATCCAAGAGGATTTTTTGTTAGTTTTTTATAAGTCACATCATCATCCAGTAGGGCTTGCATACGTGATATGTAGTCAGCTTTATCTAAAATTACTATACTATTTGACTTATCAGCTTTTGTGATGTGGATAGTATTGTCCTTTTTAAGATCGGTCAAACTTTTCTTATAGCGAGCAGGGAAGTTACTTTCATGCTTAACATTGGCAGCTCCGTAAACAATACCTTTAATCATGTCGACATGATTTTGAGGAAGATCACAATATTTTTCAAATTTACTTAGGGTGATCCACCCAATCATTAGAGCCGAAGGTCTACTTGTTGCAAAGAAGGATAAACCATATCCAAGCGCACTCACAACATTTTCACTTATTTGTTTACTAGATAAGTTAACAACACAATCTTGACGTGCACAATTAGTCCAATCACTGCTATCAATAAGATTTTTTAGTTTTCTGTCGAGTTTCCTTTTCAGGGCATCTGTAGTCCTACGTAGTTTTTCGTAAATTTCCCGTCGCAGCGAGTCCTTCCAATCAGCCGGGATAGAATGATTGAAAGAGATCCTTGTTCTTTCCAGTTCCTTGAATTTTTCTTTCTCTTCTTGCTTGGCGGCTGCTATGTGCTGTTTCAACATCATGGCACTAAATTCATTGAATGGGTGATTGTCATATCTTCTTAGACGGCGTGGCAGCAAGGATTTAGGGAGCACTTGTTCAGAAAGGCACTTCTTCAGGAACTTAAGACGAATTCTGGTTGAATGTGCAGCCACAAGAGACTTGGAGAAGGTAGTGACAACACATCTCAAAAGAGGAAACAGGATAGCGAAAGTAAACGTGGCCCTCATTATGTATAACAGAATCACGAAAGTTAGGAACGTGATAAATCCATAAATAAAGATAAATGCCACGAAGGAAAAATAAACGAAGGAGTCTGCGAGATCTTTCGGCTGACAAGCCCTTTACTGAAGCAGCTACTGACAAAAATACGAGGAAAGACAATACAAGAAGGTTCGTATAACTGACAGATAGGGATTATAAAAGGATTAGTGCCTAGAATCCGACACACCTGGAAGATAAGAAACCTTCCCAAACAAGCATAAACAAAGGGTGCTTGTTTATGCATAGTGAAAAGTATCCTTAAAGATAAAACAGAACTACTAGGCAAATTGTCAGTCAATTCTCCTTCGCTACCTTACTTATATGGATTAGTCAAAACGCACAAAGAAAATAACCCTATGCGGCCTATTATCAGTACTGTTGGTTCAATTTCATATAAACTCTCGAAATATATCACTAAGATCTTGTCCCCGTTACTTGGAACCATCTCCGATTCTCATATATATAATTCTCTAGATTTAGTTGATAAATTATACAAAATTGCTCTTTGCCCTAATGATAGATTCGTTAGTTTTGACGTATGTTCTCTTTTTACTAAAGTCCCTATAGACTCTATTTTAGAATATCTTAGCAATGAACTAACTCAGCATGAATTACCTCTACCTATAAGTCACATTATTTCACTCACGAGTTTGTGCATTTGTGATTGTAAGTTTATATTCAATGGTGAATTTTATCAACAAATTTTTGGCATGGCAATGGGAAATCCTTTATCACCATTGCTCTCAAACCTGTATATGGAATTCTTCGAAAAACGCTACTTACCTAATATCATTCATATTCCTGTAAAGTGGTATCGTTACGTTGATGATTGTTTAGCTGTTCTTCCTGTCGGTATTGATGTAAATGATTTACTCTCTAACTTAAATAACCATGGTACCATCGATTAAGTTTACTCTAGAATTAGAAAAAGACAATTGCCTCCCTTTCTTAGACGTTTTGATACATAGAGAACCATTTCAATGTAAATTCAGTATTTATAGGAAACCGACTAACAACTTAACTTATGTTCATTTCTTCTCAGGCCACCATCTTAATATAAAAATATCAATTTTTTCCTCTATGTTTTTACGAGCATTACGAATTGTCAGTCCACAATATTTGGATCAAGAAATTGAATACATAAGAAAAATAGGGAAAGATTTATGCTATCCTTCACATATATTAGACAATTTGTTATAATAAAGCCCACAAAAAGTTTTATACTGAAAACAAAACACACAGAAAGAAAATTCTAAGAACATTCTCAGTTTGCCTTATTTTAACGGATTTGAAACCATTAAACCATTGTTAAAAGCTTTTAATGTCAACCTTGTTTCTTCCTATAATAACACACTAAAAAGAATGTTAATAAAAAATGGCCCCAGAGAAAAGCAACAACATAATATATAAAAATTCCATGTATGGATTGTCCCTCATTCTACCTCGGACAGTCGAGCAAGGGCTTAGAAGTAAGGCTAAGCCAGCATAAATACTCTGTAAAAACTGGGCAAAAATCTAATGCATTATTTATTCATTTAAGTGAAAACAACCACCGAATTAATTGGATTGACAGTTCAGTAATTGCACGGTCAAGAGATGTCTTATCACGAAATCTTTTAGAAGTCTGCTTTAATACAACTTACTTTTCATTGTAATTTCAATGTTAGTCGTGGCCTTTTTCATTTAGACCCTTGTATCTGTAACATGTTTAAGAATGACCTCAAATATATAATTACTGACTTAAATAAAAATCAGTTGCCTTAGAGTTATTAAAAAAAAACTTTATTGTAATGTATGTCTGTCATTTTTTGTGAATATGGTTTTGTCTACCAGGTTCCGTATAGCTGTCACCTATAATCCTTTAATTGTCTGGAGATTGTATCTAAGATGATTGTCTTAAACCTTTAATTGCACCCTTTGTTTATGCTTGTTTGGGAAGGTTTCTTATCCTCCAGGTGTGTCCGGATTCTAGGCACTAATCCTTTTATAATCCCTATCTGTCAGTTATACGAACCTTCTTGTATTGTCTTTCCTCGTATTTTTGTCAGTAGCTGCTTCAGTAAAGGGCTTGTCAGCCGAAAGATCTCGCAGACTCCTTCGTTTATTTTTCCTTCGTGGCATGTTTATCTTTATATATATATATATATACTTATAATATATATATATATATACTATATATATAATCATATTTATACATATATACATACATACATATTGATTTTGTTTGTCAGGTTCTTATAATTTTTTTTGCCTCAGGTTCTTTCAGATTATTTTTGCTTCTAAGGTTTTTATATAATGTTTTTTTGATTGTTAGGTTCTATATATATATTATATATATATATATATATATATATATATAGATATATTTATATATATATATATATATATATATATATTGCTTGTCAAGTTCTTATATAGATGCTTGTATCGGTTCATATATATTATATATATATATATATATATATATATATATATATAGATATATATATATATATATATATAGATATAATATAGTATATATATATTCCTTGTCATATTTGCTTATATAAAGTATTTTTGCTTATATTTAACAATTGCTTAACGTAAGCCGTTTCCTTTCACTTGAAATTATGGAGAATGAAAAAGACTCCCTTTTACATAGATTTTTATTGAGAAAAATAAATAACTTAGATATTAGCAATGGCTAAAAAAGTACAAAAGTTTTTTTAGAGCAAGCAGATGCCCTTCTCGACGTATTAACAGAACACCACAACGAGATGTGCCGTCACTGCAGCATGTGAAGCCTTCATGCATTTTTTTTTTCCACAACAAAATACACGATTCTTGTGTCTTGTGCAGTGTTACAGTAAAATGCCTAGGCACAGTAAAGCAAATCCACAGAAGCCCATTCTATAATGATCCATTTGTACTGTGTAGCAGTTAATACCTAGGAACAATTAACCAAATCCACAAAAGCCCATTCTACACTGATTCCTTTGTACTAACTTGCATCGACAAACCCACAGCGCACCACATCACATCAATGAATGACCACGGAGTTCCCACGGCGTACATGTTACGACGCCTAGGAATGATAGAAGGTCAAACTTCACCTTGCAAAAGCTAAACCCGAACGTCAAAACAAAACAACGACGACGCTCTACGGAGCGTCGTTAGTTTTAAACACTTGTCCGGAATCGCTAGGCCTACGATTCTGAGTCGGCCCGGAATCGCTATAGGCCTACGATTCTGAGCCGGCATATGGTTCGTATTCAACGCTGACCACGAAGCCCCCTCAGTTGAGTGATTTTATGTCGCCCCCTTCGTTCCTTCAGGGGAATTTCTACTCGGGTATAAGCAGTTGTGAAGGAAGAGGCGACTTGTTCCTCGGCGACAAGGGTTCCTGCAACAAAAGCTGGTCCTCCATTTGCATAATTGGGACGCTCAGCGCTGCTAGCAGCGATTTGTTGGAGCTGGTGAGCGTCTCTCTGTCGTCTTCGTCATTCCCGGTAATCTGGCGGGAAGAGATAAAAGGTGTATTAGTTGCATTGTAGCAACAACAAGATATAATAATGATATTTCATAAAAATCTCATAGTGAGTCATTAAAATGGCGAAGAAATCCACAGTGGTGTAAATGTAAGCACATATCCATGTATATTTCTAAGTACCATGTACATCACTGTGGATTTCCTCACTATTAATAACTGGTGGTTAAAACCAATATAAATAATAGTAATGATGATTTACTAGTACTACCAACATTAGTGTAAACTCCAGTAACGTTAAGTTGAACTTGAGTGTAGAAACACAGCTGGGTTCTAGACTCATGAAGAGAGGCTAAAATAATCATCGTATAATAACTGAACTAAGCTGGAAGTAATTTTGTAATTAATTGATTTTTCATCCAAATGAGATCAAATAGTCAGTATACCACGTATATTTGATTAAAATTTACTTTATTTCTACATTCTTCAAATTTGTTAGGATAACGAACTACCGTGTATTTTTAAAGGTGCATAAGAACAAAAAAAAAAAAAAGCAAAGAAAACGAAACAAAGGAGAAACGAAGGCGTAAAACAAATGACCCTGGTAACAGATGCTTCTTAATATTGCAGTAAACAAGGAAATTCCCCTAGAAACGACAAAGGGAATTCCTCTGATAATTGCAGGCTGAAGGCTTTGGTTGCGTACTCAAGGTAAGGTGGTAGGGGGGGGGGCGATTATCCAGGGACTGGTATGCAGTAGACTTTCTCCTTTAACCGTAATTTACGCATACTCTTCCCCAATGGGTGTTTACGTATGGCATCGTTAGTTTAAAATAAATAAATTTGAACGGCACCTATTTCCGATACGCAATGGGTTGGTCATTGCGTAACGGAGGTAGGTGCAGTTCAAATTAATATATATATTTTTTAATTTTATTAAGACAGCGTGAATATTGTGGTAAATTTGAAGAATACGTTTTTAAACAGTTTATAAAAGAAAGTAATGGAAAACTAAACCAGTTTTGTTTATTGTAAATTTATAACCAAATGTTTGGTTATATATGGTCCTTGAAATGGGTATGGGAGGAGAAAGGTTGTCGAAATAGCTCCTGAAGTCTTCGAACGTTTATACCTTTGCCACAGTTTTTAAAAGTTCAGATTTAGTGTAGTTGCTGCATGTGACATTATATTATAGAGTATGCTTAAATGTCGATATATGGATTAATGTCTGTTCTGTGGCGTGCGTTTAATGAATTAAATACATTGGCGTTGAGTAATAGGTTCAATAAGGTCATCGTTTGTCATGGACTCACCAGATACTCCAGGCGCGAAGCTGAGGACACCCGCGGAACTCCACTGTGCAGTGAACGCTTTGAATGCACAGGCGCGCTTGGATGTCGCGTTCTTCCATGGGTATGGACGCCGAGTACTGCTTGATGTTGTTGCTTCTGATCGTCCGGAAGAAATCCCAAGGCTACGTTGCCCAATTCCCTGGGTAATTCATACCCTGTGTAGTCTAAAACTTCTAGTTCTTGATGGA
>NC_087203.1:39274702-39279702 GCF_015104395.2 Macrobrachium nipponense
TAGATGAAAGTAAAATAACATGAACAATGACACACACACTTATGCCCTGAGCTATCTGAAATGTACGATTGAATTTAGTAACATGATTGGCGTTGGATTACGTTCTAGTGTAGTATATCAGTTAAACATAAATGTAAAGTGAACGATTTATTGATTAACACAATTACACATTGATTTACGTGTAAGATAAACACAATTGCACATGAATTGTATGCAAGTGTAGTTTATCGGTCAAAGATGCAAAAATACTACCATTTTATTTTTCAACGACAAGCTATCATAAAAATGGCGCCACCATTATGAAAAAAAATTTAGGTCATAAAATTTCGCCAAGTAATGGTCAGTTGATTGAAGGCAGAGGAACAAGTAAAGCCTGTTTGTTAAAAGTCTCTTTAAATTTTATTCAAGCTTCCTCGAATTGTATATTCTTTTGTTTTTATTTACCATTAGAACTCTCGTTACTAATGAACGTCTGTGGTCAGGCTGGTATCACGAAGGTATGCATTTTTGGTGTTCCTCGGGGAGATGCCCTTTGCAGCCTGAGCTGCGTAGATACGAAAGGATCTCTGCAGCATCTCATCTCGGATACTATAGCTGCATTGCTTTCGGCCTTCCCTATATGTCATCCTTTGGTATCCTCTAACTTAGCTGTTCCGCTTCTTCAACATTATCTCTCATTGAACAACATGTGTGATTTGAGTATTCTCAGACTGGTCTATAGAACTAATTAATACTGCGGTTTGAAGGAGAGATTTTATCATCAGACGGGGAGGAGGATTAGTCGTAGCCCTCTCAATATACGAAAAAACCCGTATGGTTAAACTTACATTCTCCGGTTGGGCAAGTTATGTATATTGGTAGAACCGTTCGGTTCATATAACGTTGTTCGTATCCCTAAGATTCGCATGGCGTACCAAGGTTAATTGTTTCGTCTGTTGTTAAATGTTATCATCTTGATGCCGTCATTTTCATTTGCCGAGTTTAATACCTCCTTCGGGTATATTCATTAACGTATGCATCAGCATACGGAACACGTAGGCGAAGAAATGTTGCAGGACAATATATTACGCGAACGAACACTGGCCAGCTATGGCGTTTACATCAAAGGGAACGCATCCATCTTATTTCATCCCTTTGGCCTCCGGCTGTACCCAATTTGCAGCTTTTACTTCACCTCCGTTTCCCGCTCCCTTTCGTCCATCGTGCTGTGAAGTAGTACTAAGTACAAAGGTTGGACCTATGAATCTGTTATAACTTCATATCTTTTTTTTATCTCACCGGCCAACCACTCCAGCGCCGATGTTTTCACACAGCCGTTAGTCCTGAATAGTTTTGAAAGTGTCCCCGATGCTTGGCCATAGCGACGAAATTGATCGTGATTCGTTCATTCGCCTATCTAAAAAGATAAGCACTTATTCGAGAAAACCTTTGGATTTCTTGGTGCACGATATCCCGTGAAGAGGAGAGGGTACGAGGTCTTCTTCCGGAGATAACGGACACAAAGAACTCCAGAGGGCTAATCTGATGATAACATACAACACAAAGGGAAGGAGGGCTCCTGTTAACCCGTTGACTGATGTTCAAAACAGATATAATAAAAAAAAAACGAAACCGTTTATTTAGTTGCTGTGATCTGGTGTCTGGTATATTTATCTTTCATTATTGATTACGATCTACTCTGCCAGCTTTCCTCACGAATTGACAAGTTATCCATGAGGGTCGTCCGTTTCGAAAGTTTTTTTTTTTCTCGCTTACTTGAATTCTCGTCCCATTTCGTGCATCTTTCATTCAAATTTTCAGTAATTCTTAAAGGACATTGGACGGGATATTCCTCTTATAATTTTTGTTGTTCATTCCCTAAGCAAATTTAGCTCTAAATGGGAATTTCTGTTTGGTCTTATGTAGGACATTTGAATCTGCATGCCTGAGGAAATTAGGTTGTATATCCCGCTGGAAATTTGGCTCCATATTCTTAAGTATATTCCGTTGCGCTTATGGAAATTTTGGCCCAAGTTATTTGGCGGCTTAGGTTACACATTACTACAGAACAAATTCAGATATTCGTGTATTTGGAAATACGTCTCGACATCCTTCAGGAGAATAGATCGTGCATCCTTGTGAAAATTTGGTTCCAAATCCTTGAGGAAACTTGGATGGATATCTTAACAGAATTTCTGGCCAAATTCCTACAGAAATTTGTCTTCACTTCCTGACAGAAATTTGGCTTCACTTTCCTGACGGAAATTTGGCTTCACTTCCTGACGGAAATTTGGCTTCACTTCCTGACGGAAATTTGGCTTCACTTCCTGACAGAAATTTGGCTTCACTTCCTGACGGAAATTTGGCTTCACTTCCTGACAGAAATTTGGCTTCACTTCCTGACAGAAATTTGGCTTCACTTCCTGACAGAAATTTGGCTTCACTTCCTGACAGAAATTTGGCTTCACTTCCTGACGGAAATTTGAATCCACATCGTTACCGGAAAAATGTTAATCTGCATTCTTAAAGAAATTTGATTGCATCCTAATGGATTTGGTTTGATTAATTAAGAGTCTTTGCAGCATCACGTCGGCCCGTAGCTGCAACCCCTTCCATTCCTTTTACTGTACCTCCGTTCGTAGTCTCTACCATCTTACTTCCCACCCTCTCATAGCAATTGTTGCAACATCATTTTCAGCACTGATTGACCTCATAGCTCCCAGCGCTTGATGTTTCCTTATTCATAAATTCATAACTTTGGAAATCTGTAACGAGTAAATCGTGAGGTCTGTCACCTTTGCAAATATAACCCTTTATGTAACCAAGGCTCCATAGAATGTAATAACAGCTAACATTTGGTTGGTCGCGGGTATCAGTATTATCTAGTATATTTTGTCTTGACGTGTATAGTGATTCCACTTCTTTATTTAGGTCTAGTATTGGTAAATGATGATAATATAATATCATGTACAGGGTGTCCATAAAGTCCCAGTACCATTACAGTAAGTAAATACTTGCAATGGTACTGGGACTTTATGGACACCCTGTACAAATGCAGTACAAGTTGGATCTTAAGCCTAATCGACAAAAGATACTTAAGCTTAAGCTCCAATTTGTACTGCATTTTGTATAATATATTAAATTTGACCATTACCGCGATAATAATAATAATAATAATAATAATTATTAGTTATTATTATTATTATTATTATTATTATTATTATTATTATTATTATTAGTTATTATTATTATTATCTTATTATTATTATTATTATTATTATTATTATTATATTATTATTTATTTTTTCTTTTTTCTCTATCACAGTCCTCCAATTCGACTGGATGGTATTTACAGTGTGGGGTTCCGGGTTGCATCCTTGCTCCTTAGGAGTCCATCACTTTCTTACTATGTGCGCCGTTTCTAGGATCACACACTTCTGCATGAGTCCTGGAGCTACTTCAGCGTCTAGTTTTTCTAGATTCCTTTTCAGGGATCTTGGGATCGTGCCTAGTGCTCCTATGATTATGGGTACGATTTCCACTGGCATATCCCATACTTCTTTTTCTTATTTTCCTATTTTCAGATCTTGATACTTATTCCATTTTTTCCCTCTTTCTCTTCAACTCTGGTGTCCCATGGTATTGCGACATCAATGAGTGATACTTTCTTCTTGACTTTGTCAATCAACGTCACGTCTGGTCTATTTGCACGTATCACCCTATCCGTTCTGAAACCATAGTCCCAGAGGATCTTTGCATGATCGTTTTCTATCCCTCCCTCAGGTTGGTGCTCGTACCACTTATTACTGCAAGGGAGCTGATGTTTCTTGCACAGGCTCCAGTGGAGGGCTTTTTGCCACTGAATCATGCCTCTTTTTGTACTGGTTCTGTGCAAGTGCCGGGCATTCGCTTGCTATGTGGTTTATGGTTTCATTTTTTCGTATTGCATTTCCTACATATGGGAGAGATGTTATTTCCGTCTATCGTTCTTTGAACATATCTGGTTCTTAGGGCCTGATCTTGTGCCGCTGTTATCATTCCTTCAGTTTCCTTCTTGAGCTTTCCCCTCTGTAGCCATTGCCAATTGTCATCGCTGGCTAGTTCTTTAGTCTGTCTCATGTATTGTCCGTGCATTGCCTTGTTGTGCCTGTCCTCTGTTCTGTCTGTCATTCTCCTGTCTCTGTATATTTCTGGGTCTTCGTCTACTTTTATTAGTCCTTCTTCCCATGCACTCTTAGCCACTCGTCTTCACTGGTTTTCAGATATTGCCCCAGTGCTCTGTTCTCGATGTTGACGCAGTCCTCTATACTTAGTAGTCCCTCTCCCTCCTTCCTTTCGTGTTATGTATAGTCTGTCCGTTTTTTTTTGCTCTTGGGTGTAGTGTTTTGTGTATTATATGTTTCCTGGTTTTCTGATCTATGCTGCGGAGTTCTGCCTTCGTCCATCCACTATTCCTGCGCTGTATCTGATTACTGCTGGCTGCCCATGTGTTTATGGCTTTTATCATATTTCCGCGTTGAGTTTTGACTTGAGTATCGCCTTGAGTCTCTGCATATATTCTTTCCTGATCGTGTCCTTCATCTCTTGGTGTTTTATTATTATTATTATTATTATTATTATTATTATTATTGAAGAATCCCTATGACTGGACTAAAAACTGTGTCAAAAATACACAGTCCTACTCTATCAGACGCAATAAGCATCGACTCGTGTACGTTGTCTAACGCGGAAATTAGACAATTAATATAAACACTGAGCTTAGACTCACCCGTGTTCTAGCCTGGTGCCAGGCCGTACCAGCACTTTCCCCAAATTGGGTATTGGCCTCGGGACGGTACATTACGTCTTGACCCTCTCCTAAAATTATAGCTGCATTTATGCACATTTCATTATTTTACACAGTAAACCTCATTCAGTGCAATGTAGGCATTACTCAAGGGTTCTTTGTAGCGTCCCTTCGGCCCTTAGCTGCAATCTGTATCATTCATTTTACTGTACCTCCGTTCATATTTTCTGTCTTC
>NC_087203.1:39282202-39292030 GCF_015104395.2 Macrobrachium nipponense
ACAGGTAGAACTCATGGATTTCCATTAAGGAACAGGAACCAAAGCATATAAACCACCGAGAATATGAATGTGTTGTTGCCTCTTTTGCAATAGGTCGCATCTAAATGCTTCGATGAGAATCCCAAAATGAATATGGACGTCTTGGATTATAAGTGAATCGGCACGATCAAGAATAAAGAGCCCAAACAATTGGGCTGTGCACTAAACTGACCAGAGTTCAGTCTTGTTCCAGTTACAACTGGTTGGATGGAGATTAGTGCAAGAGACCTTTTTTTTTTTTTTTTTTTAAAGTCCAGGCGTGCAAGTATCTTGACTTCGGTTGCTTTGAATACTTATCAGTTCATCGTTACCACAGACATGTCGTTCGGTTTTCTCTAGCTAAACTTATGTTAGGTTTTCTGTAGCAGAACAAGTTTCAGAACTGAATTTCTTATTCCTCCAAATCGCCAACTATGTCCGAATTCAATGAAAATGTCTTCGTTCTTGGATGGGTCGTAACTTAGGTCGTCTGTCGAGATGCAACATGGAGTCGGGCCTCGTGGTCCCCACCGTGGTCCAAGAAAGACCACCACATGGTCGGCCTCGTCTGCAGGATTTGCGTCGCTGGAAAGGCAAATCTCCCGATCGAATTCGCGGGGTAATTATTTGTATTCGGGGGCTGTCGTGGAAAATGGCCGAATCGTGAGCTTGATGGCGTGTTGACCGTAAAAGCCTTATTAGCCAGAGATATTCGGGTTATGTGACGTCACGGATTGCTGCTCGTGTGGTTCTTCAAAGCACGCTTGCTTCTTTTTCTTCTTCTGCCTCTCTCGACGCCGTATTTGGGCGTCCAAGGGTGGGCGCTTGTAAACAAGACTAATCTGGTTTTTGCTGTCAAATATCTGCAGATATTTCATTTGCATGCAACTTAGGGATGGATAGATAGACAGAGGTTGCCAGATATTCTCGATAAATAAAACTGTTTTGCATTCTCTGACATTCGCATGGGGCTCTCAGATTTCTAGTTAAACCCGGTCGCTATTTGTCTCTTGTAAATTGTATGTTTTCTGAGTTAATGAAATGAACGACAATTTTACCCTCCAAAGTATGTATTTTCAGGAAGAAAGGAAGATTGTAGTCACTGTCACATTCTGTCGCTTATCTTGCCAGTTTTTGGGGTGGTAGAGTAGTAAATTTAGCAGTTACTGCTGTAGTCTTTCTTTCTTAAACCAATCGGTGTTTTGGCGAAAGTAAATATATCTTACGACTTGACATGTAATCTGAACCTAAACGCAAACAAATGCTTTAAAAAAATTTATGTATTTAAACTGATCAACACAAAAAACAATTGTAAATTGAATGTAAATGTTTTGTCAAGCATATGACAGTTTGTTGCAACTTAGCTTAAACTATAATGCCAAGCCTAACTTATTCGTTAGAGATGAGGACAAATTGGTTCCAGTTTTCTTATTGTTAAGAATAATCTGACATATTTTACTGTAACATAACTCCTCTACTTGATTTAATCCCGTTTTGGCAACAAACCTCTCCCAGATCTTCGCATTGTGCCCAAAAATTTGGTCGTCTATATAGGATGCATAGTGGTAGTTTATTGCACATTATTGATTCAGAAGTTGATGAACGCAAAATATTGCCTTTAGAGGAAGGGGGACGTCTTTGATCACTGTAAGCTGCGACAAACTTTATTTTTCTTCCTCAGACCAATATAAAAATTAGATAAGCGTCGGAAGCAATTTGATTTGTTAAGGCAAGGGGAAAAAATGATCGAAAACAAATGGCGTGAGCAAATGAAAACTGCGATAATGACAAGTAAGCCAATCATGGGTGTTGAGCAGTCCTCGATAATATAGTGGTTAGTACCTTTGAAACATGAAGCTTAACCTTCAGGTGTGTTAATAAACATCTCGTCAGCCCCCTACAAAATAATTGCATCTCCCCGACGGGGAATCGAACCCCGGCCTCCCGCGTGACAGGCGGGGATACTCACCACTATACTATCGAGGACTGATTGGAAAGGAAATATAGAGCAAAGTCGTGGTTCATTTACATTTTTACGGGCTGCTCTAGGAGCAAGAGCCCGTGCTGGCATAAGGCCAGCTAAATCTAAAACAACAATAACTTCATTTATATGCCAGTGAGTTACCTGCTTGTTACTTTTAAAAGTTGCCTGAAGGAAGCATATAGATTATGATGCAAACCGGAGTAAAATTAAACGGATGGGTCACGTGGTCTGGCCTAAGATACCCTTTACCTGTTGTATGTATGTTGCCAAGTCGAGGACTGCCCCCCCAACCTTCTTCAAGTAAGTCGTGACCCCTCGGTCTGCATACTACCCTGACCACGTGACCCGTCCGTCTGCACTAGCTCCGGTTTATATTTATATATAGCCCTACGCCTCCAACAGGCAACTTCAAACCAGAAGTAAGCAAAGCATTTCCAGTAAAACCAGTCCTCGATAGTATAGTGGTGAGTATCCCCGCCTGTCACGCGGGAGGCCGGGGTTCGATTCCCCGTCGGGGAGATGCACTTATTTTGTAGGGGGCTGACGTGCTATAGATGAGGTTTCTGCTGAACGCTCATGAAAGTTCTTCGCAGTGATGATTGTTTTCAAATCCTTATGTTTCTAGAATGCAGGAAATGGTTTGCATTTATCCTAGTGTTTTAAATTATTCTAGTTGAATTTGAGATACAAGAAGAAGAAATCTGGGTAGCCTTGTTGGTGATATAATTCGAACTGTCATAAAACATCACTTTGCCTAAACTTGAATCCATGTGCAGTGGAATGGGGATAGACATTTTGTGGCGTAATTATGTTGCTGTTGAAGATTAAGCTGGCCTTATGCCAGCACGGGCTCTTGCTAATAGGGCGTCACGTAGGAGTAATTATGGTAAGACAATTACGAGCTACTAGTGGGAGTCATCCTTGGAGAGGGGGTGGGGGTTGTGGTAAATATTGCAGTGTGTGATAGCAATGACAAGTCCAAGAAAACTGTAGCACACTGTTTTCTTTGCTATGAATCGCACCATTAAACTGTGCTAGTCATGTAAACAATTGGAAATTGATAGGTATTAGAAATACCATAAAGTCTGAGTTAATGGAAGATCCCCTAAATATAATTGTACCTCCCCGACGGGGAATCGAACCCCGGCCTCCCGCGTGACAGGCGGGGATACTCACCACTATACTATCGAGGACTGAGAGAAGGGGAATTGTATCGCACACTTGTTCCTTGGTTTACCTGTGACTAATTTAATGAAATTCTTGGTTCACCTCTGTCTTTGTGATTTAAACGAAATTCTTTGTTAACCATTTGATTTAAAGAAATTCTTGGTTCATCTATGGTATAAAGAATTCTTGGTTTACCTCTGTGTGATTTCTAAGAAATTTTTAGTTCCTCTTTGATTTAGAGAAATTCTTGTGTTCACCTTTGTCAGATTCAAAGAAATTCTTGTGTTCACCTTTGTCAGATTTAAAGAAATTCTTGTGTTCACCTTTGTTAGATTTAAAGAAGTTCTTGTGTTCACCTTTGTTAGATTTAAAGAAATTCTTGTGTTCACCTTTGTCAGATTTAAAGAAATTCTTGTGTTCACCTTTGTCAGATTTAAAGAAATTCTTGTGTTCACCTTTGTTAGATTTAAAGAAATTCTTGTGTTCACCTTTGTCAGATTTAAAGAAATTCTTGTGTTCACCTTTGTTAGATTTAAAGAAATTCTTGGTTCCCTCTTTGTCTGATTTAAAGAAATTCTTGGTTCCCTCTTTGTCTGATTTAAAGAAATTCGTGGAGTCACCTTTGTCAGGTTTAAAGAAATGATTGGTTTCCGGGCCCCTTGTCTGAGTTTAAAGAAATTCTCCTTTCACGTCTGTCTCATGTAAAGAAATTCTTGGTCCTCTTTTGTCTGATTCAAAGAACTTCTTTGAACCCCCTTTGTCTTGTTTAAAGGAATTCTTTGTTACCCTTTGATTTTCAAACATTCTTGGTTGACCTCTGGTTTAAAGAAATTCTTGGTTTACCTTTGGTTTAAAGAAATTCTTGGTTTACATTTGGTTTAAAGAAATTCTTGGTTTACCTCTGTGTGATTTATAAGAAATTCTTGGGTCACCTCTGTGTGATTTAAAGAAATTCTTGGTTCACCTCTGTGTGATTTAAAGAAATTCTTGTGTCACTTCTGTGTGATTTAAAGAAATTCTTGGTTCACCTGTGATTTAAAGAAATTCTTGGTTCACCTTTGGTTTAAAGAAATTCTTGGTTTACCTCTGTGTGATTTATAAGAAATTCTTGGTTCACCTCTGTGTGATTTAAAGAAATTCTTGTGTCACTTCTGTGTGATTTAAAGAAATTCTTGGTTCACCTTTGGTTTAAAGAAATTCTTGGTTCACCTCTGTGTGATTTAAAGAAATTCTTGGTTCACCTTTGGTTTAAAGAAATTCTTGGTTCACCTCTGTGTGATTTAAAGAAATTCTTGGTTCACCTCTGTGTGCTTTAAATAAATTCTTGGTACATCTCTGTGATTTAAAGAAATTCAATGGTTCACCTTTGGTTTAAAGAAATTCAATGGTTCACCTTTGGTTTAAAGAAATTCTTGGAACTCCTTTGTGATTTAAAGAAGTTCTTGTTTCATCTCTGTTTGATTTAAAGAAATTCTTGGTTCACCTCTGTGTGATTTAAAAGAAATTCTCGATTCTACTGTTTTCTGATTCAAAGAAATTTTTGGTGTACTTATGTGTAATTTAAATAAATTCATGGTTCCCCTTTTGTTTGATTTATAAAAAATTTCTTTTTTCACATCTGTGTGACGTAAAGAAATTCTTTGTTCCCCCTTTGTCTGATTCAAAGAAATTCTTTTTTCCCTTTGATTTAGAGAAATTCTTGGTTCACCTCTGTCCAATTTAAAAAAATTCTAGGTTCCCCATTTGTCTGATTTAAAGAAATTATTGGTTCACTGCTGTCTGATATTAGGAAATTTATGGTTAACCTCTGTCTGATATAAAGAAATTCTTGGTACACCTCTTGTCTGATTTTAGGAAATTCATGGGTAACCTTTGTCTGATTGAAAATAATTCTTAAAGAAATTTTTGGTTCATCTCTGTGTGATTTAAAAAAATTTTTGGTTCACCTCTGTGATTAAAGAAATTCAATCGTTCACCTTTAGTTTAAAGACATTCCTGGAGCTCCTTTGTGATTTAAAGAAGTTCTTGTTTCATCTCTGTTTGATTTAAAGAAATTCGTGGTGTTTGATTTTAAAAAATTCGTGGTTCATCTCCAATTGATTTAAAGAAATTCGTGATTCATCTCCGATATAAAGATTTCTTGGTTCACCTCTGTTCATAGAAATTGTGGTGTTCTGGATTGATTGATTTTGTTGCAGTTATACATTAGGCCAGCTGTATGCCGGCACAGGTTGTTGCTTCCTGAATAGGTCCTGCATGAATACTAAGCAGCATGTCTAACCCTCCAAAATTCTTGCATCTCCCCGACGGGGAATCGAACCCCGGCCTCCCGCGTGACAGGCGGGGATACTCACCACTATACTATCGAGGACTGAAATTCACCTGTTTTGCTACCCTTGTTGTATCTAATTGCTGTTAAAAATGATTTTGTTTGCTATGTTGAAAGGAGACTAATTTTTTCCTTCTTTTTGTACTATTCAGAGGATGAGTTTACCATGGACCATTATTGAAGTGTGGAGTGCAAATTGGATGAGAACCTTGTAATAATTATATGCTTTCAACAAAGAACTAATGACTTTACAGAACACTCTAGGGCTTCAACGCTGTATTATGTAAAGGGGGTGGGTTTTAGAGATAATCTACATGTCCAAAAAAAAAAAAAAACAGTTGACAACCTCTTCATATATTCTTCATCTCAAAAGAACACTTGACAACGTCTTCATGTAATGTAAATGTCCAAAAAATACTACATAGCTGCTTCATATGCCTTCTTTACGAACTTCATCAGCAACACGTCAGCCTCCTACAAAATAATAGCATCTCCCCGACGGGGAATCGAACCCCGGCCTCCCGCGTGACAGGCGGGGATACTCACCACTATACTATCGAGGACTGAGATAATTGCAAAGCCTTTTCCCACCTGACATTTGTTTCGAGAATTTTCATTTTTGCAAACTCTAAAATTCTAGATTCATTTATCTGTGACAAAAGTTGTAACAGTCTGTATGGCTGAGTCATAAATGTTGCCTAATCTCGTTATTTAGTGAATCCAATACATATTTATTGTCATCTCGTGAATAGCACGTCTGAGCCTCCAAAAATAATTGTACCTCCCCGACGGGGAATCGAACCCCGGCCTCCCGCGTGACAGGCGGGGATACTCACCACTATACTATCGAGGATTTGATGGGAGAGAGCGGCTGTGAATAACTTATTTGCGGTTTCTTAAATTGCCAATGTGCCGAGTACGTTTTATATTTACATTAATATCGCATTAACTGATTAGTTTTACTTCCGTGTATTCTCAGTATTTGTTGTTTGTATTTAAGTTGGAGATACATTTATGATTGTTATACTCTCTTTAACAGTAAGCAGAAGGAAGAGAGAGGAGTTGGAAACTTGCCAAAGTGACGTCCTCTCATCTTAGAGAAAGTAAAGAGAGTTAGGTTAGGATTTTGCAAATTAAGGAGAGAGTATGTTGTGCCTTGTTGGAGCATCGTTATCCTAGGAAAATTCATCACCAGCATCAAAAACACCATAAAAATAATGGTTGTGTACAGTACAAGATTTCACGAATAGCTAATGTAAGTGGAAACACTTGACCGGAATGTAAAGAACAATGTAAGCTAGATATGAAGATTAGGATAATTTGGTTGTAGTAGGATAATTTTGTACACTACAACCATCACAACTGGCAAAATTTTTATAGTATATGTAATTATTTAGAGCAAGCTTTCGTGGGCTATATTGCCCTAGTTGATTTAAAGGTTTTGTACTCTAGTACTAAATTCCCCAAGGAACAGGTGCCATCTGAAGTAAAGTGACTTCTGTTATCGCTGTAACTTTGTGTGTGTTGTAACGTATATATGCTGATGCTGTAAATAATAATTGTTCCTCCCCGACGGGGAATCGAACCCCGGCCTCCCGCGTGACAGGCGGGGATACTCACCACTATACTATCGAGGATTGAGTATTGATGGAAGTATTTTAGTTATTTGTATTCAAATTGAATGGTCGGTTTCAGAGTGGGATATCATGTCTGGTAGCAGTTTGCCATATCAGCATACTGTATTTGTGCATAGCAATGAGCTGAAATGAAGTGTATGTATCGTTTTGATGATGCCGCTGGTGATCCTACATCTATCTGTAACACCATTGAATAAAAGACATCAGAAAAGTTGTCGCTCTGTAACACCATTGAATAAAAGACATCAGAAAAGTTCTCGCTCTCTGAAACCAGCCTTTCATGAAATGTGTTTAAGTAAGATGAAGTTTGCATGCGATTGTCATAGTAATAACAAATTAAATGAACCCATAAAGACCCGTCCAGTTTGCTGGGATCCAACTCACACACAAGTAAGTCCTCGATAGTATAGTGGTGAGTATCCCCGCCTGTCACGCGGGAGGCCGGGGTTCGATTCCCCGTCGGGGAGGTACAATTATATTGTTTATTGTATCAACAATACAGCCTTTGAAAGTTCCGATGTTGCAGTAGTATGCAGAAGAAACTGTGTAGTATTACAGATTCACGTCCTTGGAGAAAGTGGTATTATGTATATTTTTACTGATAATAATAGAAATATATTAATAGCCATACATGTGGTATATATAACTTGTAGGTTGGTTAAGGTCCGTTATTGGATAGTGTTCGTTGTAGGATAGATAGTGAAGAATATATGTCATTAGTGATACCCGCCCCAGCAACGGATATGAGAAAATATTTTGGGCTTTATAATAATAACCGTAAAATCTAGAGCCAGGGAGAAACAGAAATAGTCGAGATGACAAATACAGTAAGGGCAGGCATTGGCTTTCAGTGGAGTTATGTACAAATAGGACAGACAGTACAATTAAAACCAGTAGAAAATCCGCCGAAGAAATCTAGTTTTCCGTCCGATGGTGGCCTCAGCCACGGTCCGGTGGTGGCCTATGTTGTTGATACCATACCGCTGCCAGAAGTACGAATATGGTTAACTTTAACCTTAAATAAAATAAAAACTACTAAGGCTAGATGGCTGCAATTTGGTCTGTTTGATGATTGGAGGGTGGACGATCACCATATCAGTTTGCAGCTCTCTAGCCCCAGTAATCTTTAAGATCTGAGGGCGGACGAACAGACAAAGCCACTACAGTAATTCTCTTATATAGAAAACTAAAAACTCACAAGAAAATTGCCGACAGTAACGATAAAAAAAGTGATGGAGAAACAGAGCAACATATGAATTACTTTCTTATTGTTTAAATCTTATAGCCTCAATTATTTAAGATATATATATATATATATATATATATATATATATATATATATATATATATATATATATTTGATTAGCTGCAGACTGCTATATCGCCTGGTAATAATTTTTTTTAGTGATTTCGACAGTTTTTTGTGAATGGACGTTTAAGTATGTCACTACATGATAAGGATCTTGTAAAGGAAGCATCGATATAAGGTTTATCAGTGCTAACTTAACAGCAGCGTATTTGCTTCCCTCCGTAGGATGTAGTGCCGTCAGCGCACCTCATGTGGTGCACTGTAGGCGTCCCATGGGCCCCTAGCTGCAGCCTCTTTCATTTCTTTTATTGCGCCTCCGTTCACACACTTTTTTTTTCCTTCCATCTTACTTTCCACTGTCGAATATAAGAACAATTAATTCATGGTGCAACTGCGAGGTTCTCCTTCTTTGACACCTTTCAAACCGTTTTACTGTCGATTTCCGTTTCAGCCTAGAATGACCTAGAGCATCCACTATGGAGCGAGTTCAGTTTATTAATTTTCGAGTGCTTCTGCGTATGCATTTTAGAGATACGATGAGAGAATGCCAATTAAACCGAGTCCGTTGAAGGAGCAGAGGTCGTATATATATGATTATGCAGGACCTAATTCAGGACAGAATTTCTGAATGGAGAACCGACAGTATAATACGCCAAGTAGATTTAAGTCTTATATGTTTTAAGAAGCATCAAGGGTAGTATAGACTGTTTATCGTCAAATGCTTTTTCTCAGCAACGAAACAAGAATCACGCGAGCTGACGAAAAGTAAAAGTTCTGCCATTCTTTCAAGACAAGATAGTGAAGGAAGCACATAAAAGGACCGACTTGGATGTATCGTTAATGAAATTGATTGGTTAGTCTTATAGCAAGAGTTACAAGGGTCAGCTGCATCTTTTAAATTTTATATTTTCATTACCAGTAGTAGTGAACGAAGTAGGATTAAGGATTCAGGAAGAAGTTGGTGATGTTTGCAGATAGAGCATGCAAATAGTTTAACTATTTTTTTTTCAGTGAGAAAGTTATTTACACCATTTTGAGAGTGTTGATCGTTTATGTAATTCAGGACAGAGCTTCTTGCATTGGCGTCGTCTCCGACTGCTTCCCGATATCTTGTGTTTGTTGACCTTGAGATTAGAATTTTGTCCTTAAATAATCGTAGTAAGTTTGAAGTTGGTTCTTTCCTGTTTCAGTGGTATTGCAGCGCGACCTTTACTAGGGCTACCGTTTTGTCTTCACAGTAAAATGTTTTGTGTGTGCGTCTCATCACTCAGTTTGTTATATCTGCAATTGTGTCGCTGCATTGGCAAGTTGGAACTATCAAAGTCACCGCTAATAGCTGGCCGACGTTCAATTTTGATGATTTCAGAGCAGGGAGGAGTGGTCT
>NC_087203.1:39295030-39336039 GCF_015104395.2 Macrobrachium nipponense
ATCTTGAGGTTGGAAAATCACAATAGTTCTGAGAATTTATCACTTCGTGTTCACGTAATCGATAAAATATCGAAGATAACGGTATGGAAAAAAAAAACAGTCAACGTCAGGGAGTCTGTACACATTTCAAAGAATCTGATTTGAAGATTAGTGCACCTATGGAATGATTTATTTAACCTATGGAATGATTTATTTAATAAGGTACATCGCCGTTAAAAACTTGATATTTACAAAGAAAAATGCCTAAATTAATTCAAATAAATTGGAATAAATAAGAGAAAAAATTATAAATAAAAATGTTCACGACACATTCACTCAATTTTTACAAGCTTTATAAAATAATATCGCAGTTTTCAGGCATAAAATTGAATATCTTCAGAAACGTACGAAACAATCTATCCGCGAACCAGAGAGAACCAGAGATGATTTATTTTCGTATACGTTTAGCCTTTGTCAATATAGTCCGTCTATACGTATCCTTGAAATAACAATTTGTGGCCAAGGAATTTCATGAATAACCGGAAACTGACGCGGCCCTAAGTAAGCGTCCGATGATCAGAAGAAAACTGCGAGCCGTGAAGCAATACCGTATGACATCACCACAAGCCAGAACGGGGTGCTGCAAGGAGATGCGCTGGGATAGTCGTTTTTCTTCTCTAAGTTATTCTCGGTCACGTCACATTTCACAGGGAAATATTCGAACCACCAGCCTTCGTTTTCCGAAGGGATCATATAATGTCTTTGATGAGCATTTTAACAAGCTGGGCAGTCAGCTCGAAAAGCCATATAGTACCCATATTCCAAGACTTGAAATCTGTCGTGTCAAGTACACCTGCAATACCTTAACAAAAATCGTTCATTTTTAAAAAGCCAAAGGCACTAGACGTATTTCAAGTGCAATTTACACTTATTAGAAATTTACCCGCATGTATGTACGTACCGAGAAGCAACTTATTTTTATCTATTTATTTTATTTATTTTTTCTTTTTAGCCAGCGAAATTAAGTCATATCATAAGACCTACATAAGAGCACATCATGAGCGGTACTGCTCAATGGAGTCATACAAACCATTTTTGCTCATATTTAGTATATTACTTTGCTCGTTTGAGTCATGAAACTCAACCTTCAGATGTGTTAATGAGCAGCTCGTCAGCCCCCTACAAAATAATTGCGTCTCCCCGACGGGGAATCGAACCCCGGCCTCCCGCGTGACAGGCGGGGATACTCACCACTATACTATCGAGGACTGAAGTGAGAAGAACTATATTGCAAAGTCGTGGTTCATGTGTATGCCAGTCAGTTACCCGCTTGTTTTATTTGAAAGTTACCTGAAGCAAGCATAAGACTATGATGCAAACCGGAGCCAAAATAAACGGACGGGTCACGTTGTTTGGCCTAAGTTAACCCTTACCTGTTGTATGTTGCCAAGTCGAGAACCGGCCTCCAGCCCACCCCCTTTTTCAAGTAGGTCGTGACCCACTCGGTCTGCATACTACCCAGTTAACTTTTAATTATAACGAGCAGGTAACTCCCGTGGGGATGCAATTGCACTGGGCATCTAAATGAAAGAGAAGTAAGCAAAGCATCTTCGCTTTCCCCAGTCCTCGATAGTATAGTGGTGAGTATCCCCGCCTGTCACGCGGGAGGCCGGGGTTCGATTCCCCGTCGGGGAGACGCAATTATTTTGTAGGGGGCTGACGAGCTACTTATGCACTTCCTTCCAAATTAATTCATTGATAGTCACTAAACTGGTGTCGCAACATTTTAACGACAACAGGGAATGGAGAACAGAATTTAGGTCAAAGGCCAAGCGCTGGGACCTGTGAGGTCACTCAGCGCTGAAAAGGAAATTGAGAGTTGAAAGGTTTGAAAGGTGTAACAGGAGGAAGACCTCGCAGCTGCACTGCGAAACAATTGTTAGAAGAGGGTGGAAAGTAAAATGGAAGAGAGACTGTGAACGGAGGTATAGTAAAAGGAATGAAAAATGTTGCAAACAGAGGTCAAAGGAACGATGCAAAACGCATCCGGTGAAATGCTTACAGTAGGCCGCGTGAGGTGCACCGATGGTACTACTCCTTACTCATAAATCAATGTCAGAAAGAGCATGAGTAGTATATATGTCGTGAGAGCCTTCAAAATATCTTTTAAATTCTAGATTCAGGCTGAATAGGATGGCAGTGATTATTTGATCTTTCTCAGGCTGATTAATTTTATGAATTTAGGCAGTCAGACTAAGCACTGCAACTTTCGGTCATTCTGCTCTTCAAGAGACCCACAAAATATATAGGAAATAACGCACAAGATTCTAAGAGTCTGGAAGAATATCCTCAGGCTCACTAAGAAGTAATATTTAGAGGGGTTGGATAGCAAGACTGAAGAAAGGAACCTCAAAATTGGGGGAAGCTAGGGTCCCAAGGGACGCTGCAAACACTTTTCATTACTGCCTACATTGCAACACGTGAGGTGCACTGACGTCACAACCCCCAACGGGATATCTTACTCAGAGCACCCACGGCGCAAGTTAGGAAAAAAATGCTACAGATCAGCCTCTGAATTGGCGACTTACGCGAAGAAGTTCTGACACGCTTAAATTTTGACAAATATTCAACAATACTTGCATCGTAATAGGTCACATTTTACTAAAAATGACAGATGTTGGTAACTATTCGACTTTAACCTGATCTAACTGAAGTAAGGTCGAGAACCCCACTTGATGAATATTTTTCTAAAACATTCACTCCATTCATACAAATGATTGGAATTTAAAATGATAAATACTCAACAAAAAATACACCATGAAATATTTATCCGATTTACACACTATAAATACTATCACAGCTTAAAGATTTGAAATTAAATAAATAAATATTTTTATAAATTCCACTTGTCCTATCCACAACCATCTATACGAGAACCAGCGACAGAGGTATCCTTGATCTATCTCTGGCAATTTATACATTACAGTCCGTCCATACGTGTCCTTGAAATTAAAGGCTTTGTGGCCAAGGAATTTTTTCAAATCACCTACAACTGACGCAGCGGTATATAAGAGTCAGATGACTTTAAGAAAAATACGAGTCGTGACGCAATACCATTCGATATCACCACAAGCTAGAACGGGATGGTGCAAGGTGTAGCGCTGGGAGAATTGTTTTGATACTTTCAATTTATCTGGATGACATCACTTTTCACAGGAAATGTTTGAGCCATAAACAAATGCTTACCTGTTGAATTACACATTTACTTCCAAGTCTCTCGAAATAATGATATGCATTGTCTGTGATAGGCTCTAAGCTTGTAAAGGAATGTCCTCATCAAGGTAGCTATATAGAATAAGACCGTCCTTGGTCCTCACTTCAAGTTAGAAAAATACCTCGTGTCAAGACCACAGACAATATTTTATCCTAATCAGTTCATTTTTGGAAGCCGAAGATCTTGCGGTAATTCAGCCCGCATTTGATATTTCCACCCAATAGAGCTCAAAGGTCGTGAGAAATTTATAAGCATAACTTATATTTTGACCTATTTGTTCATTTACTGCAACAAATAAATAAATTTGTAACAATTATCCCTGAAATTGACTGCTCCTGATGAGTAATATCGGCGCAATACTCGCCAGTTGTAACAGCAGAGAGAAAGCTATTATTAGAAAAATAGAGAAGACTATTTACAAGTTGAATGCAGCTGATGCAGCAATATCTTTCAATAAGACTCATAAGCCATGTCATGAGATCCACGTGTAAAGTCCAAACTGACGCACTCCACGAGCGGTAATGCTCCATGGAGACAGTCAACCTATTTCTGTTCAGAGATTGGAAAGCCTCTTCCCAAAGTTATTATTTAATTAATTATTCCGCCAAAACTCTCTCTCTCTTTTTTTTTTTTATAATGAGGTCCTTACTAGAGTACACACCTTCATACATCATATAATGACTGCTTTTTAACAACAGATACATACTTTGATATTCTGTACATATAGTATTAAGACTTGCATTACTTTCCTATACTTGCTTGAGGCAACTTTAGATGTAACAAAAACAGCTGGCGCAAGTTAGGATACAATGCATTGGCATCTAAATAGAAAACAAGAGACCACAATATTATCTTTGCTATCAATCCTCGATAGTATAGTGGTGAGTATCCCCGCCTGTCACGCGGGAGGCCGGGGTTCGATTCCCCGTCGGGGAGACACATTTATATTGAATGGGACTGACGAGCTACTTATGAACTATACTACAAACGTATAATTGTATGAAATGGTGTTTTAACATCCATGAAAACCTTGTTTGAGGATTAATAATGCAGTGCATATGCTCTATCATTCTCGGAACAGCCAAACAAGGAACCACGTAAAGAAATTCTGTATCGGACACCATAAGACGTCAATTCTGCTGAAAATCAAGATGTTAATAACTGCCTTCATTTTAATAAATATTTTACCAAATATAAATTATTTACAGTTTGCAAGACTTGGGTCGCAATTGCTAACGTTTCATTTATACGTACTTAACTTTTTAGATAATTATCATAGTAACACTGGTTAGAATGTAATGGAATATGAACTTTTCTCGCTTCAATTAGCCAAAACTTGACCCGCCTACATTGTTCGCTCAAACTGGTCATCGCCATTAAAATTAAATAATTTGAACTAGAGTAGGCACTTTCCAATAACTTTTCATTAACCATTCATTAATTCATACAAATGATTTAGGCATAAAATGAAGACAATAATTCATAAATTTGTAAAAAATACTGACTCAACTGACATATGGTATATAAATGTAATTGCAGCTTAAAGCCATATATATATATATATATATATATATATATATATATATATATATATATATATATATATATATATATATATATATATAGATATATATGTATATATATATATATATATATATATATATATATATATATATATATATATATATATATATATATATATATATATATACACGTATACATACGTAATTAGTTATATATATATATATATATATATATATATATATATATATATATATATATATATATATATATATATATATATATATATATATATATATATATATATATATATATATATATATATATATATATATACATATATGTATATATATATATATATATATATATATATATATATATATATATATATATATATATACATATATGTATATATATATATATATATATATATATATATATATATATATACGAATTATATAATTATATGTGTATATATATATATATATATATATATATATATATATATATATATATATATATATATATATATATATCTAATAAAATAAACATAACAAACATAAACTCCATTTGTCCTAAATGTAATAATCTATACAAGAACCTGCTAAAAAAAAATGAATTACTTCCTTGTCCCTCGGGATTTTATAAATTATAGTCCATCTATACTTATTTGAAAATAAAGGCACTGTGGGCTAAGGAATTTTTTTAAATAAGGGGAAATTAAAGCACAGCTGCATAAGCATCAGATGATCATAGGAAAATCTCGAGCCGTGATGCAATACCGCATATCATCACGGGATGCCGCAAGGTGGTGTGACAGTTGTTTTTCTTCTTTAAATTCTTGTAAGTCATGTCACTTTTCACAAGGATATTTCGAAGCACAAACAAATGCTTCGCATATACAATTACACTTTACTTTCCACCTTTTTCCCAATTGATGATACTTAATAAAGACAACTTCAAAAAGAAAAAAAAATTACCCGAGGCACATGAGTTGCAATGCATTGCTTCAGAGTGAAACAGAACCAGGGGCCAATTTCTACCATTAACAGTCCTCGATAGTATAGTGGTGAGTATCCCCGCCTGTCACGCGGGAGGCCGGGGTTCGATTCCCCGTCGGGGAGGTACAATTATATTGATGGGTACTGCCAAGCTACCAATGAACTTTCTACTGCAATCGCAGTTGTTATGTACTGACGACCTACCTATGATCTTTCTACTGCAACGTATTATATTGATGGGGATTTGACGAACTCCCTATGAACTTTCTACTGCAACCTTATTAGATTGATGGAGATTGACGAGCTACCCATGAACTTTCTACTGCAACCGTATTATCTTGACGAGCTAACCATGAACTTTCTACTGCAACCGTATTATCTTGATGAGCTAACCATGAACTTTCTACTGCAACCATATTATATTTATGGGGATTGACGAGCAAACCATGAACTTTCTACTGCAACCGTATTATCTTGACGAGCTAACCATGAACTTTCTACTGCAACTGTATTATCTTGACGAGCTAACCATGAACTTTCTACTGCAACCGTATTATCTTGATGAGCTAACCATGAACTTTCTACTGCAACTGTATTATCTTGACGAGCTAACCATGAACTTTCTACTGCAACTGTATTATCTTGACGAGCTAACCATGAACTTTCTACTGCAATCATATTATATTTATGGGGATTGACGAGCTAACCATGAACTTTCTACTGCAACTGTATTATCTTGACGAGCTAACCATGAACTTTCTACTGCAACCGTATTATCTTGACGAGCTAACCATGAACTTTCTACTGCAACTGTATTATCTTGATGAGCTAACCATGAACTTTCTACTGCAACCGTATTATCTTGACGAGCTAACCATGAACTTTCTACTGCAACCGTATTATCTTGACGAGCTAACCATGAACTTTCTACTGCAACCATATTACCTTGACGAGCTAACCATGAACTTTCTACTGCAACCATATTACCTTGATGAGCTAACATGAAACTTTCTACTGCAACCATATTACCTTGACGAGCTAACCATGAACTTTCTACTGCAACCATATTACCTTGACGAGCTAACCATGAACTTTCTACTGCAACCATATTACCTTGATGAGCTAACCATGAACTTTCTACTGCAACCATATTACCTTGACGAGCTAACCATGAGCTTTCTACTGCAACCGTATTACCTTGATGAGCTAACCATGAACTTTCTACTGCAACCATATTATATTTATGGGGATTGACGAGCTAACCATGAACTTTCTACTGCAACCGTATTATATTTATGGGGATTGACGAGCTAACCATGAACTTTCTACTGCAACCGTATTATATTTATGGGGATTGACGAGCTAACCATGAACTTTCTACTGCAACCATATTATATTTATGGGGATTGAGGAGCTAACCATGAACTTTCTACTGCAACCATATTATATTTATGGGGATTGAGGAGCTAACCATGAACTTTCTACTGCAACCATATTATATTTATGGGGATTGACGAGCTAACCATGAACTTTCTACTGCAACCATATTATATTTATGGGGATTGACGAGCTAACCATGAACTTTCTACTGCAACCATATTATATTTATGGGGATTGACGAGCTAACCATGAATTTTCTACTGCAACTGTATTATCTTGACGAGCTACCCATGAACTTCCTAATGCAACCGTATTATATTGGCGGGGATTGACGCTACCAATGAACTTTCTACTGTAACCGTATTATATTAATAAGGATTGACGAGCTACCCATGAACTTTCAACAACAACCGAATAACCTAGTTTTAGAATTAATATGGCAGTGAGTGTCATATATATCTCTCGGTGCTGCCACGTCAGAACTCAGTCAAAACTCCTACAGCGTTGACGTACGAATTAACAAACTCAAAATGCCTTCAAATTTACACAAATCTTCATTCATTTTTGGAGGGCATTGTGGTTATTGCATGCATATACAGTAAACATAAGTTGAAATTTTGTTGAAAATGAATATGCTGACAACTGTGTTCATTTCAACTTAACATAATCAAACCTAAATTAACCTACCTATTCTGACTCGGCATGATTTGGATCGCAATGCTGAACATTGGTAAACAACCTTGTTAATTTAGATGTAGCTAGCTATCTTAAATTTTCAGACAGTCATGATAGTTTTAAACGTAATATGAACTATCCTTACTCCATTTCGCCCAAATCTTGTCCTATCTGAACTGTGGAAAGTCCTAACCCAAATCAGAGATGACAGAAGTTTCAAGGAGTAAGTATATCTTAGTTCAATCAGACCAATGATCTGTTTAATAACTCTCCTAGGGCTGGCTTGAAAGATTGTATCTTTATTTACGTGGCAAAGAATTAACTGGTTATTTAGCAACGGGACCTACTGCTTATTGTGGGATCAGAACCACATTATATCGAGAAATGAATTTCTAATCACCAGAAATAAATTCCTCTGGTTCCACATTGGAGGCAGCGAACTCGGGCTACCATGATAAGCGAGTGCGTCCACTCATCCAATGACGAACAATAAGTAATCTTGCTCTTTTAGTTTGTTTGTTTTTTATGGTGTTTTAACGTTCTTTTTAATTATGTTGACACTAAAATGGGTGACCTTTTCAGGAAAACTATTTGGGCTGCTGTTGATAGAATACTGTCTATAATTGATATGCATGCACAAGAGATGTACCATCAACTAACCCAATTGGTTAGCATTGTTCAAGCAAAATAATTCAAACCAATACTGACATTGGTTTGAATTACCAATATATGAACTGGTCTTACGTTATTTTCCCAAAATCTTGACCTACCTATACTCCATGTGTAATCTTGTCATGTATGAGGTGTATTACAACTATATATACTATGTTCTTTTATACATTTATGTTCATTTTCAGTATTCTTATTATTAATATATCATTATCTACGGTAAGGCCAATGAATTATTACTACAGCCATGTATATGTGTATTACTCTGATTACTATTATTCAAGTTCGAGCGCGTAAATCTCGTATAAGGATTAGTCTATTTATCCTACGTGGTTGAACAAGTGAATGATATGTTCACTACACCTCATATGGCATATACTTTATTATTGAGTCCAATCCTAATGACAGGAGTTTTTTCCATTACGACACTTAACCCTTTTAGGTGCTCTGTGCTAACATATTATACTACAACAAGATAGGTGTAGTCCATTACTGGCCTCACATGAGGTTAAATTCTAATGAAATGCAACCAAGCAACACATTTTCATTCCTAACCAGTCCTCGATAGTATAGTGGTGAGTATCCCCGCCTGTCACGCGGGAGGCCGGGGTTCGATTCCCCGTCGGGGAGGTACAATTATATTGATGGGCACTGCAAAGCTACCAATGAACTTTCTACTGCAATCGCATTTACTATCCTACTGACGAGCTACCTATGATCTTTCTACTGCAACTTATTATATTGATGGGGATTTGACGAACACCCCATGAACTTTCTACTGCAACTTTATTACATTGATGGGGATTGACGAGCTACCCATGAACTTCCTAATGCAACCGTATTATATTGGCGTGGATTGACGCTACCCATGAACTTTCCACAACAACCGAATAACCTAGTTTTAGAATTAATATGGCAGTGAGTGTCATATATATCTCTCGGTGCTGCCACGTCAGAACTCAGTCAAAACTCCTACAGCGTTGACATACGAATTAGCAAACTCAAAATGCCTTCAAATTTACACAAATCTTCATTCATTTTTCAAAGGCATTGTGGTTATTGTATGCATATACAATAAATAAGTTGAAATTTTGTTGAAAATGAATATGCTGACAACTGTGTTCATTTTAACTTAACATAATCAAACCTAAATTAACCTACCTATTCTGACTCGGCATGATTTGGACCGCACTTGCTGAACGTTGGTAAATAACCTCGTTAATTTAGATGTAGCAATCTTGAATTTTCTGACAGTCATGATAGAAACAATAGTTTTAAACGTAATATGAACTATCCTTACTCCATTTCGCCCAAAACTTGACCTATCTGAACTGTGGAAAGTCCTAACCCAAATCAGAGATGACAGAAGTTTCAAGGATCTGATTAATAACTCTCCTATAGGGCTGGCTCGAAAGATTGGATCTTTATTTACGTGGCAAAGAATTAACTGGTTATTTAGCAACGGGACCTACTGCTTATTGTGGGATCAGAACCACATTATATCGAGAAATGAATTTCTAATCACCAGAAATAAATTCCTCTGGTTCCACATTGGAGGCAGCGAACTCGGGCTACCAAGATAAGCGAGTGCGTCCACTCATCCAATGACGAACAATAAGTAATCTTGCTCTTTTTGTTTGTTTGTTTTTTATGGTGTTTTTACGCTCTTTTTAGTTATGTTGACACTAAAATGGGTGACCTTTTCAGGAAAACTATTTGGGCTGCTGTTGATAGAATATTGTCTATAATTGATATGCATGCACAAGAGATGTACCATCAACTAACCCAATTGGTTAGCATTGTTCAAGCAAAATAATTCAAACCAATACTGACATTGGTTTGAATTACCAATATATGAACTGGTCTTACGTTATTTTCCCAAAATCTTGACCTACCTATACTCCATGTGTAATCTTGTCATGTATGAGGTGTATTACAACTATATATACTATGTTCTTTTATACATTTATGTTCATTTTCAGTATTCTTATTATTAATATATCGTTATCTACGGTAAGGCCAATGCATTATTACTACAGCCATGTATATGTGTATTACTCTGATTACTATTATTCAAGTTCGAGCGCGTGTATCTCGTATAAGGATTAGTCTATTTATCCTACGTGGTTGAACAAGTGAATGATATGTTCACTACACCTCATATGGCATATACTTTATTATTGAGTCCAATCCTAATGACAGGAGTTTTTTCCATTACGACACTTAACCCTTTTAGGTGCTCTGTGCTAACATATTATACTACAACAAGATAGGTGTAGTCCATTACTGGCCTCACATGAGGTTAAATTCTAATGAAATGCAACCAAGCAACACATTTTCATTCCTAACCAGTCCTCGATAGTATAGTGGTGAGTATCCCCGCCTGTCACGCGGGAGGCCGGGGTTTGATTCCCCGTCGGGGAGGTACAATTATATTGATGGGCACTGCAAAGCTACTAATAAACTTTCTACTGCAATCGCATTTACTATGTACTGACGAGCTACCTATGATCTTTCTACTGCAACCTTATTAGATTGATGGGGATTGACGAGCTACCCATGAACTTTCTACTGTAACCGTATTATATTAATGGGGGATTGATAAGCTACCATGAACTTTCTACTGCAACCGTATTATATTTATGGGGATTGACGAGCTAACCATGAACTTTCTACTGCAACCGTATTATATTTATGGGGAGTGACGAGCTAACCATGAACTTTCTACTGCAACCATATTATAATTATGGGGATTGACGAGCTAACCATGAACTTTCTACGCAACCATATTATATTTATGGGGATTGACGAACTCCCTATGAACTTTCTACTGCAACCGTATTATATTAATGGGGGATTGATGAGGTACCCATGAACTTCCTAATGCAACCATATTATATTGGCGGGGATTGACGCTACCAATGAACTTTCTACTGTAACCGTATTATATTAATGGGGATTGACGAGCTACCCATGAACTTTCCACAACAACCGAATAACCTACTATGAGATTCAGGGCCTCTGTAACACGGTTTTTACGCAATAACTTTTTATCTATGCATTTCATAGATATAACGCTTATTCAGAATACACATTATATCTACACACAAATTTTGACTGTATTCTGCATTACGTAGGTTGAATAAATTTGGTACTTACAATGTAAAAGTGACTCTTTTTGAAGAAAGGCCAACTTACTCAGAGAAAAGGTTTCGAACGCACTCGTTACGTAACTTATGACAGCATTTCTTCCCTCTTTCTCGATGGATGATTGGCTATACGTAACAAAGGCTATACCTCTGGCAACAATGACAAACAAATTTAAATACAAGCAAAGCAGCACACCTTTATGAATTCTGAACCTCTCCACTGATAATTGTCATAATGAACAAACCAACAAAATATGTTAATAAATACAAAAACACTTCGATTATTAGTCTAACTCCCAAAATAAGTTTCCTAAGAAATTACAGTCTGGTTTATAGGTCACAATCAGATTGACAAGAAGTAGGGAATAGATAGTAATTTTTCAAAAACAGTAGTAGACAAGCTTGTTTTGATAACTGCTATATCCAATGTCATGCAATTTTTATTTGTTGGCTATCTACCTATTTACTGAAAAAAATAGCCGGTATTATATTTTGACTTTAAACCTTCACCAATAATTATCGTCAGAATGATAACTTCATGAGGCTCCACCCACTTTGGCCTCGTTATAATTCAGGATATCCTGAATTATAACGAGGCCAAAGTGGGTGGGGAGCCTCATGGGCATTGTGGATTAGAAAATTTAACTTCTGGCCATAAAAACTCATTTCTCGAGTAGTTGTAAGAAGTGCTAAATGATCCTCAAGGATCCCAGCAGTTGGCCTAAACGTTCAATTCATGTATATACTGCTATACTGTTGCGGCACTACTGCTACAGTAGTATTACTACGCTAGCACAGATACCCCACCCACATCTATGAATCGTTCCGCCATTCATAAGTCTTTGGGTTTCAGAGCCGATGGAACAAGGTGAATGGGTTTCTGTCTGGTGGATGGCGGCGCAACATTTCGTAAACAGGTGTTTACTTTGCTTACGTAATGAATGTTTTTCGACTCTTGGCTCGTAATCATTGGCCATGGCGTCGGTAGATAATTTTTACTCTATAAAAATCAAAACTATCGAGTTTAGGTTATTGATGATGCTGACAAAATTTGTGTGTGGTTGTAAAATATACATATGTCAACTTTCAGCTACATCCGATGCTTTGACAAGGAGCAAAGTCCAAAAAACCGTGTTACAGAGGCCCTGAATCTCATAGTAGTTTTAGAATTAATATGGCAGTGAGTGTCATATATATCTCTCGGTGCTGCCACGTCAGAACTCAGTCAAACTCATACAGCGTTACATACGAATTAACAAACTCAAAATGCCTGCAAATTTACACAAATCTTCATTCATTTTTGGAGGGCATTGTGGTTATTGTATGAATATACAGTAAATAAGTTGAAATTTTGTTGAAAATGAATATGCTGACAACTGTGTTCATTTTAACTTAACATAATCAAACCTAAATTAACCTACCCATTCTGACTCGGCATGATTTGGATCGCAATTGCTGAACATTGGTAAACAACCTCGTTAATTTAGATGTAGCAATCTTGAATTTTCTGATAGTCATGATAGAAACAATAGTTTTAAACGTAATATGGACTATCCTTACTCCATTTCACCCAAATCTTGTCCTATCTGAACTGAGGAAAGCCCTAACCCAAATCAGAGATGACAGAAGTTTCAAGGATCTGATTAACTCTCCTACGGCTGGCTCGAAAGATTGGATCTTTATTTACGTGGCAAAGAATCAACTAGTTATTTAGCAACGGGACCTACTGCTTATTGTGGGATCAGAACCACATTATATCGAGAAATTAATTTCTAATCACCAGAAATAAATTCCTCTGGTTCCACATTGGAGGCAGCGAACTCGGGCTACCATGATAAGCGAGTGCGTACACTCATCCAATGAGGAAAAATAAGTAATCTTGCTCTTTTTGTTTGTTTGTTTGTTTTTATGGTGTTTTTACGCTCTTTTTAGTTATGTTAACACTAAAATGGGTAACCTTTTCAGGAAAACTAGTTTGGCTACTGTTGATAGAATATTGTCTATAATTTGATATGCATGCACAAGAGATGTGCCATCAACTAACTCAATTGGTTAGCATTGTTCAAGCAATATAATTGATTTTCGGTTAATTCAATACTGACATTGGTTTTGAATACTAATATATCAACCGGTCTTACATTATTTTCCCAAAATCTTGACCTACCTATACTCCATGTGTAATCTCGTCACGTATGAGGTGTATTACAACTATTCATACTATGTTCTTTTATACATTTATGTTCATTTTCAGTATTCTTATTATTAATATATCATTATCTACGGTAAGGCCAATGCATTATTACTACAGCCGTGTATATGTGTATTACTCTGATTACTATTATTCAAGTTCGAGCGCGTGTATCTCGTATAAGAATTAGTCTATTTATCCTACGTGGTTGAACAAGTGAATGATATGTTCACTACACCCCATATGGCATATACTTTATTACTGAGTCCAATCCTAATGACAGGAGTTTATTCCCATTACGACACTCAACCCTTTTGGGTGCTCTGTACTAACATATTATGCTACAACAAGATAGGTGCAGTCCATTACTGGCTTCACATGAGGTTAAATTCCAATGAAATGCAACCAAGCAACACATTACCATTCCTTACCAGTCCTCGATAGTATAGTGGTGAGTATCCCCGCCTGTCACGCGGGAGGCCGGGGTTCGATTCCCCGTCGGGGAGGTACAATTATATTGATGGATACTGCAAAGCAACCAATGAACTTTCTACTGCAATCGCATTTACTATGTACTGACGAGCTACCTATGATCTTTCTACTGCAACTTATTATATTGATGGGGATTTGACGAACACCCCATGAACTTTCTACTGCAACCTTATTACATTGATGGGGATTGACGAGCTACTCATGAACTTTCTACTGCAACCATATTATATTAATGGGGAATTAATGAGCTACCATGAACTTTCTACTGCAACCGTATCATATTAATGGGGGATTGATGAACTACCCATGAACCTTCTACTGCAGTCATATTATATTTATGGGGATTGACGAGCTACCCATGAACTTCCTAATGCAACTGTATTATATTGGCGGGGATTGACGCTACCAATGAACTTTCTACTGTAACTGTATTATATTAATGGGGATTGACGAGCTACCCATGAACTTTCAACAACAACCGAATAACCTAGTTTTAGAATTAATATGGCAGTGAGTGTCATATATATCTTTCGGTGCTGCCACGTCAGAACTCAGTCAAAACTCCTACAGCGTTGACATACGAATTAACACACTCAAAATGCCTTCAAATTTACACAAATCTTCATTCATTTTTGGAGGGCATTGTGGTTATTGTATGAATATACAGTAAATAAGTTGAAATTTTGTTGAAAATGAATATGCTGACAACTGCGTTCGTTTTAACATAGCATAATCAGACCTAAATTAACCTACCTATTCTGACTCGGCATGATTTGGATCGCAATTGCTGAAAATTGGTAAATAACCTCGTTAATTTAGATGTAGCTATATTCAATTTTTAGACAGTCATGATAGAAACAGTAGTTTTAAACGTAATATGAACTATCCTTCCCCTATTTCGCCCGAAACTTGTCCTATCTGAACTGTGGAAAGTCCTAACCCAAATTAGAGACGACAGAACTTTCAAGGAGTAGGTATATCTTAGTTTAATCAGACCACTGATCTGTTTAATAGCTCTCCTAGGGCTGGCCCGTAAGATTGGATCTTTATTTACGTGGCTATGAATCAGTTGGTTACTTAGCAACGGGACCTACTGCTTATTGTGGGATCAGAACCACATTATATCGAGAAATGAATTTCTGATCACCAGAAATAAATTCCTCTGTTTCCACATTGGAGGCAGCGAACTCGGGCTACCATGATAAGCGAGTGCGTCCCCTCATCCACTGTTGACTGTTGACACTAAAATGGGTGAACTTATCAGGAAAACTGCTTAGGCCTATGTTGATAGAATATTGTCTATAATTGATCATTTTAATTTAACATAATCAAACCTAAATTAACCTACCTATTCTGACTCGGCATGATTTGGATCGCAATTGCTGAACAATGGTAAATAACCTCGTTAATTTAGATGTAGCTATCTTCAATTTTCAGACAGTCATGATAGAAACAATAGTTTTAAACGTAATATGAACTATCCTTCCTCCATTTCGCCCAAATCTTGTCCTATCTGAACTGTGGAAAGTCCTAACCCAAATCAGAGACGACAGAACTTTCAAGGAGTAAGTATATCTTGGTTCAATCAGACCACTGATCTGTTTAATAGCTCTCCTAGGGCTGGCCGAAGGATTGGATCTTTATTTACGTGGCTAGGAATCAATTGGTTACTTGGCAACGGGACCTACTGCTTATTGTGGGATCAGAACCATATTATATCGAGAAATGAATTTCTAATCACCAGAAATAAATTCCTCTGTTTCCACATTGGAGGCAGCGAACTCGGGCTACCATGATAAGCGAGTGCATCCACTCATCCAATGAGGAAAAATAAGTAATCTTGCTCTTTTTGTTTGTTTGTTTGTTTTTATGGTGTTTATACGCTCTTTTTAGTTATGTTGACACTAAAATGGGTGACCTTTTCAGGAAAACTATTTGGGCTGCCGTTGATAGAATATTGTCTATAATTGATATGCATGCACAAGAGATGTACCATCAACTAACCCAATTGGTTAGCATTGTTCAAGCAAAATAATTCAAACCAATACTGACATTGGTTTGAATTACCAATATATGAACTGGTCTTATGTTATTTTCCCAAAATCTTGACCTACCTATACTCCATGTGTAATCTCGTCATGTATGAGGTGTATTACAACTATTTATACTATGTTCTTTTATACATTTATGTTCATTTTCAGTATTATTATTAATATATCATTATCTACGGTAAGGCCAATGCATTATTACTACAGCCATGTATATGTGTATTACTCTGATTACTATTATTCAAGTTCGAGCGCGTGTATTTCGTATAAGGATTAGTCTATTTATCCTACGTGGTTGAACAAGTGAATGATATGTTCACTACACCTCATATGGCATATACTTTATTATTGAGTCCAATCCTAATGACAGGAGTTTTTTCCATTACGACACTTAACCCTTTTAGGTGTTATGTACTAACATATGCTACAACAAGATAGGTGTAGTCCATTACTGGCCTCACATGAGGTTAAATTCCAATGAAATACAACCAAGCAACACATTACCATTCCTTACCAGTCCTCGATAGTATAGTGGTGAGTATCCCCGCCTGTCACGCGGGAGGCCGGGGTTCGATTCCCCGTCGGGGAGGTACAATTATATTGATGGGCACTGCAAAGCTACCAATGAACTTTCTACTGCAATCGAATTTACTATGTACTGACGAGCTACCTATGATCTTTCTACTGCAACTTATTATATTGATGGGGATTTGACGAACACCCCATGAACTTTCTACTGCAACTTTATTACATTGATGGGGATTGACGAGCTACTCATGAACTTTCTACTGCAACCATATTATATTAGTGGGGAATTAATGAGCTACCCATGAACCTTCTACTGCAGGCATATTATATTTATGGGGATTGACAAGCTACCCATGAACTTCCTAATGCAACCGTATTATATTGGCGGGGATTGACACTACCAATGAACTTTCTACTGTAACCGTATTATATTAATGGGGATTGACGAGCTACCCATGAACTTTCCACAACAACCGAATAACCTAGTTTTAGAATTAATATGGCACTGAGTGTCATATATATCTCTCGGTGCTGCCACGTCAGAACTCAGTCAAAACTCCTACAGCGTTGACATACGAATTAACAAACTCAAAATGCCTTCAAATTTACACAAATCTTCATTCATTTTTGGAGGGCATTGTGGTTATTGCATGCATATACAGTAAACATAAGTTGAAATTTTGTTGAAAATGAATATGCTGACAACTGTGTTCATTTCAACTTAACATAATCAAATCTAAATTAACCTACCTATTCTGACTCGGCATGATTTGGATCGCAATTGCTGAACATTGGTAAATAACCTCGTTAATTTAGATGTAGCTATCTTCAATTTTCAGACAGTCATGATAGAAACAGTAGTTTTAAACGTAATATGAACCATCCTTCCTCCATTTCGCCCAAATCTTATCCTATCTGAACTGTGGAAAGTCCTAACGCAAATTAGAGATGACAGATGTTTCAAGGAGTAAGTATATCTTAGTTCAATCAAACCACTGATCTGATAAATAACTCTCCTAGGGCTGGCCCGAAGAATTAGATCTTTATTTACGTGGCTAGGAATCAACTGGTTACTTAGCAACGGGACCTAATGCTTATTGTAGGATCAGAACCACATTATATCGAGAAATGAATTTCTAATCACCAGAAATAAACTCCTCTGGTTCCACATTGGCGGCAGCGAACTCGGGCTACCATGATAAGCGAGTGAGTTCACTCATCCAATGAGGAACAATAAGTAATCTTGCTCTTTTTGTTTGTTTGTTTGTTTTTATGGTGTTTTTATGCTCTTCTTAGTTATGTTGACACTAAAATGGGTGACCTTTTCAGGAAAACTATTTGGGCTACTGTTGATAGAATATTGTCTATAATTGATATGCATGCACAAGAGATGTGCCATCAACTAACTCAATTGGTTAGCATTGTTCAAGCAATATAATTGATTTTCGGTTAATTTTAATACTGACATTGGTTTGAATTACCAATATATGAACTGGTCTTATATTATTTTCCTAAAATCTTGACCTACCTTTACTCCATGTGTAATCTCGTAATGTATGAGGTGTATAACAATTATTCATACTGTGTGCTTTTAGACATGTTGTATGTTCATTTCCAGTATCATTCTTGTCAGTATATCATTTCTACGGAAAGGCCAATGCATTACTATTACTACAGCCATCTACATGTGTATTACTCTGATCACTATTATTCAAGTTCGAGCGCATGTATCTCGTATAACGATTAGTCTATTTATCCTACATGGTTAGCAAATGAATGCCATTAAATCACATCTCATATGGTATATACTTTATTAATGAGTCCAATCCTAATGACAAGAGTTTTTTCCATTAGGACACTCAACCCTTTTGGGTGCTTTGTATTACCATATTATGCAACACCCCATACAACAAGATAGGTGTGGTCCATTACTGGCCTCACATGAGGTTAAATTCCAATGAAATGCAACCAAGCAACACATTACCATTCCTTACCAGTCCTCGATAGTATAGTGGTGAGTATCCCCGCCTGTCACGCGGGAGGCCGGGGTTCGATTCCCCGTCGGGGAGGTACAATTATATTGATGGATACTGCAAAGCTACCAATGAACTTGCTACTGCAATCGCATTTACTATGTACTGACGAGCTACCTATGATCTTTCTACTGCAACGTATTATATTGATGGGGATTTGACGAACATCCCATGAACTTTCTACTGCAACCTTATTACATTGATGGGGATTGACGAGCTACTCATGAACTTTCCACTGCAACCGTATTATATTAATGGGGGATTGATGAGCTACCCATGAAGCTTCTACTGCAGTCATATTATATTTATGCGGATTGACGAGCTACCCATGAACTTCCCAATGCAACTGTATTATATTGGCGGGGATTGACGCTACCAATGAACTTTCTACTGTAACCGTATTATATTAATGGGGATTGACGAGCTACCCATGAACTTTCCACAACAACCGAATAACCTAGTTTTAGAATTAATATGGCAGTGAGTGTCATATATATCTCTCGATGCTGCCACGTCAGAACTCAGTCAAAACTCCTACAGCGTTGACATACGAATTAACAAACTCAAAATGCCTTCAAATTTACACAAATCTTCATTCATTTTTGGATGGCATTGTGCTTATTGTATGCATATACAGTAAATAAGTTGAAATTTTGTTGAAAATTAATATGCTGACAACTGTGATCATTTTAATTTAACATAATCAAACCTAAATTAACCTACCTATTCTGACTCGGCATGATTTGGATCGCAATTGCTGAACAATGGTAAATAACCTCGTTAATTTAGATGTAGCTATTTTCAATTTTCAGAAAGCCATGATAGAAACAATAGTTTTAAACGTAATATGAACTGTCCTTCCTCCATTTCGCCCAAATCTTATCCTATCTGAACTGTGGAAAATCCTAACGCAAATTAGAGATGACAGAAGTTTCAAGGATAAGTATATCTTAGTTCAATCAGACCACTGATCTGTTTAATAACTCTCCTAGGGCTGGCTCGAAGGATTGGATCTTTATTTACGTGGCAAGGAATCAACTGGTTACTTAGCAACGGGACTTACTGCTTATTGTGGGATCAGAACCACATTATATCGAGAAATTAATTTCTGATCACCAGAAATAAATTCCTCTGGTTCCACATTGGAGGCAGCTAACTCGGGCTACCATGATAAGCGAGTGCGTCCCCTCATCCACTGTTGACACTAAAATGGGTGAACTTATCAGGAAAACTGCTTAGGCCGCTGTTGATAGAATATTGTCTATAACTGATATGCATGCACAAGAGATGTGCCATCAACTAACCCAATTGGTTAGCATTGTTCAAGCAATATAATTGATTTTCCGTTAATTTCAATACTAACATTGGTTTGAATGACCAATATGTGAACTGGTCTTATATTATTTTCCCAAAATCTTGACCTACCTATACTCCATGTGTAATCTCATCATGTATAAGGTATATTACAACTATTCATACTGTGTGCTTTTAGACATGTATGTTCATTTCCAGTATAATTCTTGTCAATATATCATTATCTACGGTAAGATCACTGCATTATTACTACAGCCATGTACTATATGTATATTACTCTGATTACTATTATTCAAGTTCGAGCGCATGTATTTCGTATAAGGATTAGTCTATTTATCCTACGTGGTTGAACAAGTGAATGATATGTTCACTACACCTCATATGGCATATACTTTATTATTGAGTCCAATCCTAATGACAGGAGTTTTTTTCCATTACGACACTCGACCCTTTTGGGTGTTCTTTACTAACATATTATGCTACAACAAGGTAGGTGTAGTCCATTACTGGCCTCAAATGAGGTTAAATTCCAATGAAATACAACCAAGCAACACATTTTCATTCCTTACCAGTCCTCGATAGTATAGTGGTGAGTATCCCCGCCTGTCACGCGGGAGGCCGGGGTTCGATTCCCCGTCGGGGAGGTACAATTATATTGATGGATACTGCAAAGCTACCAATGAACTTTCTACTGCAATCGCATTTACTATATACTGACGAGCTACCTATGATCTTTCTACTGCAACGTATTATATTGATGGGGATTTGACGAACTCTCTATGAACTTTCTACTGCAACCGTATTATATTAATGGGGGATTGATGAGCTACTCATGAACTTTCTACTGCAGTCATATTATATTTATGGGGATTGACGAGCTACCCATGAACTTTCTACTGCAACCGTATTATATTAATGGGGGATTGATGAGCTACTCAAGAACTTTATACTGCAACCGTATTATATTTATGGGGATTGACGAGCTAACCATGAACTTTCGACTGCAACCATATTATATTTATGGGGATTAACGAGCTACCCATGAACTTTATACTGCAACCGTATTATATTTATGGGGATTGACGAGCTAACCATGAACTTTACACTGCAACCGTATTATATTTATGGGGATTGCCGAGCTAACCATGAACTTTCGACTGCAACCGTATTATATTTATGGGGATTGACGAGCTAACCATGAACTTTCGACTGCAACCGTATTATATTTATGGGGATTGACGAGCTAACCATGAACTTTCTACTGCAACCGTATTATATTTATGAGGGGATTGACGAGCTAACCATGACTTTCGACCTGCAACCATCCATATATTTATGGGGATTGACAAGCTAACCATGAACTTTCTATTGCAACCATATATTAATGGGGACCGACGAGCTACCCATGAACTTCCTAATGCAACCGTATTATATTAATGGGGATTGACGAGCTACCCATGAACTTTCCACAACAACCGAATAACCTAGTTTTAGAATTAATATGGCAGTGAGTGTCATATATATCTCTCGATGCTGCCACGTCAGAACTCAGTCAAAACTCCTACAGCGTTGACATACGAATTAACAAACTCAAAATGCCTTCAAAGTTACACAAATCTTCATTCATTTTTGGAGGGCATTGTGGTTATTGTATGGATATACAGTAAATAAGTTGAAATTTTGTTGAAAATGAATATGCTGACAACTGTGATCATTTTAATTTAACATAATCAAACCTAAATTAACCTACCTATTCTGACTCGGCATGATTTGGATCGCAATTACTGAACATTGGTAAACAACCTCGTTAATTTAGATGTAGCTATCTTGAATTTTCAGACAGTCATGATAGTTTTAAACGTAATATGAACTATCCTTCCTCCATTTCGCTCAAATCTTGTCCTATCTGAACTGTGGAAAGTCCTAACCCAAATCAGAGATGACAGAAGTTTCAACGAGTAAGAATATCTTAGTTCAATCAGACCACTGATCTGTTTAATATCTCTCCTAGGGCTGGCTTGAAAGATTGGATCTTTATTTACGTGGGAAAGAATCAACTGGTTATTTAGCAACGGGACCTACTGCTTATTGTGGGATCAGAACCACATTATATCGAGAAATGAATTTCTAATCATCAGAAATAAATTCCTCTGGTTCCACATTGGAGGCAGCAAACTCGGGCTACCATGATAGGCGAGTACGTCCACTCATCCAATGAGGAACAATAAGTAATCTTGCTCTTTTTGTTTGTTTGTTTGTTTTCATGGTGTTTTTACGCTCTTTTTAATTATGTTGACACTAAAATGGGTGACCTTTTCAGGAAAACTATTTGGGCTGCTGTTGATAGAATATTGTCTATAATTGATATGCATGCACAAGAGATGTGCCATCAACTAACCCAATTGGTTAGCATTGTTCAAGCAATATAATTGATTTTCGGTTAATTTCAATACTGACATTGGTTTGAATTACCAATATATGAACTGGTCTTACATTATTTTCCCAAAATCTTGACCTACCTATACTCCATGTGTAATCTCGTCATGTATGAGGTGTATAACAATTATTCATACTGTGTGATTTTAGACATGTTGTATGTTCATTTCCAGTATCATTCTTGTATATTATTTCTACGGAAAGGCCAATGCATTATTACTACAGCCATGAACATGTGTATTACTCTGATCACTATTATTCAAGTTCGAGCGCGTATATCTCGTATAAGGATTGCTCTATTTATCCTACATGGCTGAACAAATGAATGCCATTAAATCACATCTAATATGGTATATACTTTATTAATGAGTCCAATGCTAATGACAGGAGTTTTTTCCATTACGACACTCAACCCTCTTGGGTGCTTTGTATTACCATATTATGCAACACCCCATACAACATGATAGGTGTAATCCATTACTGGCCTCACATGAGGTTAAATTCCAATGAAATGCAACCAAGCAGCACAGTACCATACCTTACCAGTCCTCGATAGTATAGTGGTGAGTATCCCCGCCTGTCACGCGGGAGGCCGGGGTTCGATTCCCCGTCGGGGAGGTACAATTATATTGATGGGTACTGCCAAGCTACCAATGAACTTTCTACTGCAATCGCATTTACTACGTACTGACGAGCTACCTATGATCTTTCTACTGCAACATATTATATTGATGGCGATTGACGAGCTACCCATGAACATTCTACTGCAGTCATATTATATTTATGGGGATTGATGAGCTACCCATGAACTTTCTACTGCAACCGTATTATATTAATGGGGATCGAAGAGCTAACCATGAACTTTCTACTGCAACCATGTAATATTTATGGGGATTGACGAGCTAACCATGAACTTTCCATTGCAACCATATTATATTAATGGGGATCGACGAGCTAACCATGAACTTTCTACTGCAACCGTATTATCTTGATGAGCTACCCATGAACTTCCTAATGCAACCGTATTATATTGGCGGGGATTGACGCTACCAATGAACTTTCTACTGCAACTGTATTATATTTATGGGGATCGACGACCTACCCATGAACTTTCTACTGCAACCATATTACATTTATGGGGATTGACGAGCTACCCATGAACTTTCAACAACAACCGAATAACCTAGTTTTAGAATTAATATGGCAGTGAGTGTCATATATATCTCTCGATGCTGCCACGTCAGAACTCAGTCAAAACTCCTACAGCGTTGACATACGAATTAACAAACTAATAATGCCTTCAAATTTACACAAATCTTCATTCATTTTTTGTGATTATTGTATGCATATACGGTAAATAAGTTGAAATTTTGTTGAAAATGAATATGCTGACAACTGTGTTCATTTTAACTTAACATAATCAAACCTAAATTAACCTACCTAATCTGACTCGGCATGATTTGGATCGCAATTGAACTATCCTTCCTCCATTTCGCCCAAAACTTGTCCTATCTGAACTGTTGAAAGTCCTAACCCAAATCAGAGATGACAGAAGTTTCAAGGAGTAAGTATATCTTAGTTCAATCAGACCACTGATCTGTTTAATAACTCTCCTAGGGCTGGCCCGAAGGATTAGATCTTTATTTACGTGGGAAAGAATCAACTAGTTATTTAGCAACGGGACCTACTGCTTATTGTGGGATCAGAACCACATTATATCGAGAAATGAATTTCTGATCACCAGAAATAAATTCCTCTGGTTCCACATTGGCGGCAGCGAACTCGGGCTACCATGATAAGCGAGTGCGTCCCCTCCTCCACTGTTGACACTAAAATGGGTGAACTTATCAGGAAAACTGCTTAGGCCGCTGTTGATAGAATATTGTCTATAATTGATATGCATGCACAAGAGATGTGCCATCAACTAACCCAATTGGTTAGCATTGTTCAAGCAATATAATTGATTTTCCGTTAATTTCAATACTAACATTGGTTTGAATTACCAATATATGAACTGGTCTTACATTATTTTCCCAAAATCTTGACCTACCTATACTCCATATGTAATCTCGTCATGTATGAGGTATATTACAACTATTCATACTGTGTGCTTTTAGACATGTATGTTCATTTCCAGTATAATTCTTGTCAATATATCATTATCTACGGTAAGATCACTGCATTATTACTACAGCCATGTACTATATGTATATTACTCTGATTACTATTATTCAAGTTCGAGCGCATGTATTTCGTATAAGGATTAGTCTATTTATCCTATGTGGTTGAACAAGTGAATGATATGTTCACTACACCTCATATGGCATATACTTTATTATTGAGTCCAATCCTAATGACAGGAGTTTTTTTCCATTACGACACTCGACCCTTTTGGGTGTTCTGTACTAACATATTATGCTACAACAAGGTAGGTGTAGTCCATTACTGGCCTCAAATGAGGTTAAATTCCAATGAAATGCAACCAAGCAACACATTTTCATTCCTTACCAGTCCTCGATAGTATAGTGGTGAGTATCCCCGCCTGTCACGCGGGAGCCGGGGTTCGATTCCCCGTCGGGGAGGTACAATTATATTGATGGATACTGCAAAGCTACCAATGAACTTTCTACTGCAATCGCATTTACTATGTACTGACGAGCTACCTATGATCTTTCTACTGCAACGTATTATATTGATGGGGATTTGACGAACTCCCAATGAACTTTCTACTGCAACCGTATTATATTTATGGGGATTGACGAGCTAACAATGAACTTTCTACTGCAACCGTATTATATTAATGGGGGATTGATGAGCTACTCATGAACTTTCTACTGCAGTCATATTATATTTATGGGGATTGACGAGCTACCCATGAACTTGCTACTGCAACCGTATTATATTTATGGGGATTGACGAGCTAACCATGAACTTTCTACTGCAACCATATTATATCTATGGGGATTGACGAGCTAACCATGAACTTTCTACTGCAACCGTATTATATCTATGGGGATTGACGAGCTAACCATGAACTTCTTAATGCAACCGTGTTATATTGGCGGGGATTGACGCTACAAATGAAGTTTCCACAACAACCGAATAACCTAGTTTTAGAATTAATATGGCAGTGAGTGTCATATATATCTCTCGATGCTGCCACGTCAGAACTCAGTCAAAACTCCTACAGCGTTGACATACGAATTAACAAACTCAAAATGCCTTCAAAGTTACACAAATCTTCATTCATTTTTGGAGGGCATTGTGGTTATTGTATGCATACACAGTAAATAAGTTGAAATTTTGTTGAAAATTAATATGCTGACAATTGTGATAATTTTAATTTAACATAATCAAACCTAAATTAACCTACCTATTCTGACTCGACATGATTTGGATCGCAATTGCTGAACACTGGTAAATAACCTCGTTAATTTAGATGTAGCTATCTTCAATTTTCAGACAGTCATGATAGAAACAATAGTTTTAAACGCAAGGATCTGATTAATAACTCTTCTAGGGCTGATTAATAACTCTCCTAGGGCTGGCTCGAAAGATTGGATCTTTATTTACGTGGCAAAGAATCAACTAGTTATTTAGCAACGGGACCTACTGCTTATTGTGGGATCAGAACCACATTATATCGAGAAATGAATTTCTAATCACCACAAATAAATTCCTCTGGTTCCACATTGGCGGCAGCGAACTCGGGCTACCATGATAAGCGAGTGCGTCCCCTCCTCCACTGTTGACACTAAAATGGGTGAACTTATCAGGAAAACTGCTTAGGCTGCTGTTGATAGAATATTGTCTATAATTGATATGCATGCACAAGAGATGTGCCTTCAGCTCACCCAATTGGTTAGCATTGTTCAAGCAATATAATTGATTTTCGGTTAATTTCAATACTGACATTGGTTTGAATTACCAATATATGAACTGGTCTTACATTATTTTCCCAAAATCTTGACCTACCTATACTCCATGTGTAATCTCGTCATGTATGAGGTGTATTACAACTATTCATACTACGTTCTTTTATACATTTATGTTCATTTTCAGTATTCTTATTATTAATATATCGTTATCTACGGTAAGGCCAATGCATTATTACTACAGCCATATATATGTGTATTACTCTGATTACTATTATTCAAGTTCGAGCGCGTGTATCTCGTATAAGAATTAGTCTATTTATCCTACGTGGTTGAACAAGTGAATGATATGTTCACTACACCTCAAATGGCATATACTTTATTATTGAGTCCAATCCTAATGACAGGAGATTTTTTCCATTACGACACTCAACCCTTTTGGGTGCTCTGTACTAACATATTATACTACAACAAGATAGGTGTAGTCCATTACTGGCCTCACATGAGGTTAAATTCCAATGAAATACAACCAAGCAACACATTTTCATTCCTTACCAGTCCTCGATAGTATAGTGGTGAGTATCCCCGCCTGTCACGCGGGAGGCCGGGGTTCGATTCCCCGTCGGGGAGGTTCAATTATATTAGAGGGGCCTGATGAATTGCTTATGAACTGTCTACTTGAAGCGTGTACTGTACATGGAGACGTTTTAATTAGCCACGTTAAAACTAAGTCAAACTGCAATGGACCCCAATGAAAATAAGTTTTGAACCCTTAAAGTTTGACAAATTTTAATTCATTCTTGGATCGTACTGTGATATGTTCAAATTTTACTGAAAATTAAATTGTTTATAACTGTTTACATTTCAACCAAACTTCATCCAACATTACCAACTTAAATTAATCATCCTATACTTTTCAAGATTTGGATTTCAATTACTAAAGAATATTAAATAGCTTTGTTAATTCATGTGACTATCTGAAATTTTCGGAAAGTTTGGATTGTGATGCTGGTTTTAAAAATATCAAAAACTTCATTCTTGTAATCTTTATCTACCTACAATATGTACAGTCTTAACTTTGTGCCTAGAAAACATGTTTCTGTGGGTAATCCTGCTCTTGGTAACAAAGAACATATTCTGAGTTATGTGAAAAATAATATGGCTGACATTTTCAAGACAGCTGTTCAAGTTGTTGCAGATAAAATATAGCATATCGTTGATATACGTGTACAAGAGGTGTGCCATCAAATGATCCAACTGCTTTAGCATCGTAAATAATTAGGTACTGTTTCATTTAGCCTTGGCACTGACACTGATTTTAATTCCAATAATATTTGTGAATTTGTCTTACATCATTTTGCCAAAATCTTGACCAGCATGTACTACCTCATTTTGATATAAACGGGCATTTCATGCATAATCTTGGTCTTTGAAACAGGAATATTCCATCAACTTCCTGGCTGTCAAGTATAGGGGTATTACAACTATTCATACAGGTTGTATGTTCATTTCCAGTATAATTATAATTACAGTTATAACTGTTACTAATGCCATGATATGTGTATTACTCTGATTACTATTATTAAGGTTCGAGGGGATGCATCTCATAATAGCCTGTTCATCATACGGATGGATGGATGTATGAGTTTTAGGGCAAAAGCCCAGGCACTGGGGCCAAAGAAGCCATTCAGCGCAGTAATGGAGATTAAATAAATTACATTATGAATGAGTTAATAAGTGTATGAAGAAAATGGTTCATATATAAATTACCATATGAGAAATGAATGAATTAATGAAGAAATAAATGAAGAAAATGCTTAATAAATAAATATATATATCTATGATGTGATAGCTAAAAAATAATTAAATGTTATTAAAAATATTTATAGACTTTAAAAAGGAGATGAGAGCAGAAATATCTGCTTCATCTCCCAAAATATCACAAAGGGATTTACCCCTAAGATATATCTCTCTCTGGTTAAAATATCTGGGGCAAGCAACCAGAATGTGCTCCACTGTTAGCATCTCGCCACCGCAAGCACACTCTGGGAGGCTGCCCCCTTCTAAAATAAACTGATGGGTCAAATAAGTGTGCCCAATCCTCAGTCTGCTTAAAACTATTTCTGTTCGCCTATCAGACTGGAAAGACGAAGGCCACGGCAATATATTATTTCTAATATTTCTGTACTTTCTATTATTGGCAAGATGAGTAGTCCATCTTTCTTGCCATTTGCTTAAAATATAAGACCTAAAAGGACCTTTTAGATCTGTATGAGGCACTTTACTAAAGGCTGTTTCTGAGGAGACACTAGCAGCTTTCGCTTCCCTATCTGCCATCTCGTTTCCGCAAATCCCCACATGTGAAGGGACCCAACAGAAAGAGACAGATTTACGCAAATAATACAAATGGAGGAGCGATTCCTGAACTTTTTGAACTAACGGATGGAAGCTATTGAATTTTTTAATAGCTTCTAAAGTGCTTTTCGAATCAGAGTAAATGACAAAATTAGTGTCGCTACTTTGAACAACTATATCCAAGGCAGAGACTATGGCTGTTAATTCTGCTGTGAATATGGATGCAAAGTCAGGTAGTTTAGCTGTATATGCTGTATCACCAAGGATAACTGCACAGCCAACACCACTACCTGACTTTGATCCGTATATATTTTTGTCACATTAGTATGGACAGTTTCGTGCTCCAAGAATTTTCCCCTAATCTCTTCCTCAGGACAGTCTTTTTTGTTAAATGCTTTTTTGCACACAGATGCTTCTGGAATAAGCCATGGAGGATACACAGGATGTTTTACTTCCATGACTTTTTGGGATTTAAGATTATTACCCCTAACATCTTCATTTAGTCTAACTTGGAATGGTCTAGAGGCTCTTATACCAGAAAAGACCCGTGAGTCTGCTTCCCTCAGCACCTGGAAAGAGGGATTTTGGGAGCACTTTTAATTCTAGCCATGTACCTTAATCCTAGTTCTTGCCTTCTCAAATCAAGGGGAAGTTGGTTAGTATCAACATATATGCTTTCAACAGGCGAAGTTCTAAAAAACCCTGAGCATATTCTCAGCCCCATATTGTGACAACATCTAGTTCCTTCAGCCTGGTTTGACAAGCTGAGGAATAAATCTGACAGCCATAGTCTAGCTTGGACCTACACAACGAGTCATATAGTCTCAGCAGGGATTTTTTATCAGCTCCCCAACTAAATCCAGAAACAACCTTTAAAATATTCAGAGATTGTTTAACCTTAATCTTTAAGGAGTTTATGTGGCTGGCCCATGTCAATTTCTGGTCAATAGTCATTCCCAAAAATTTCACTTCATTTTCATAAGGAATGATAGATCCTTTTAAACTGAGTGTGGGAACCTCTTCCACACGCTGGCACCTAGTAAATCTTACAGAAACTGTTTTAGAGGAGGAGAATTTAAACCATCTCATCAGCCCACTTTGTAATGGCATTAACAGACCTTTGCAGATGTTTACATACTGACAAGGCATCATATCCTGTGCAGTATATTGCAAGGTCATCAACAAAAAGTGAGCATTTAACAGGTGATGATATTTGTTGGACTATACTGTTTATTGCCACTGAAAAAAGTGTTATGCTTAAAAACGCTTCCTTGTGGAACACCCTCCTCCTGCACAAAAGGTTGGGAGGGAGAGTGGTTGCCCACTCTAACCTTAAAGAAGCTCTCTGTTAAAAAGGAATATACAAATCTAATCATTCTTCCACATATGCCCATCTTGTGCAATTGTTTTATGATGCCAATTCTCCAAGTAGTGTCATATGTTTTCTCAAGGTCGAAAAATACGCCAATAGTCTGACATCGTTTGGCAAATCCTTGCTGGATATTTGATTGGTCAGCCTCAGCAAGGGATCAAGGGTGGAACGATTTTTCCTGAAACCAAATTGAAATGGAGATATTAGTCCTTTTGCTTCCAAGTGCCAAACTAATCTGGTGTTTATCATTTTTTCCATCAGCTTACACACACAGCTGGTAAGAGCTATTGGTCTATAGCTGGTGGCTTGGGAAGCGTCTTTATTAGGCTTTTTTATGGGAACAATTATGGATATTTTCCAGTCCTTGGGTAAAATTCCAGTTTCCCATATTTTGTTTATAATCTTGAGTAGATACTTTTTGGCATCATCTGGGAGGTGTGTTTAAGCATTTCATATAAAACTGAATCACCCCCTGGAGCTGTTGATTCAGTTGAAGAGAGTGCCTCCCGAAATTCTCTTAAGGAAAATTTGTGATTGTATGGTTCAGATTTTCCAGATTCAAATTTCAGAGTCATTTCCGGCCATTCCGAATTCTTGAAATTCTAGAGAATAATTGTCAGGGCTAGAAACTTGAGAAAAGTGTTTTCCCAGCTCATTGGCAACTTCAGTGGGCTCTGTGATCAGAGTGTTATTGACCTTTAATGAGGGTAATGGTGACGCAACAAATTTTCCACTTAGTTTCCTGATTTTGCGCCACACCACTCTCAATGGAGTTTTGGAATTTATTCCATTGATATAGTAAAGCCAACTTTCTCTTTTGGCTTTCTTGTAAAAGCGCCACTGCTTGGCTAACGCACGATTATAGATTAATTTAGACTGAGGGGAGCCACTAGTTTTGTATCGTCGGTAGCACTTCCTAGTGACATTCCTCAGAATACCACATGTCTTATTCCACCAGGGAACTGCAGGTCTACGAGGTTTACCTTTTGTCTTGGGAATCGAGCCCTCAGCACTCTTCAGAGTGGATTCAATGAAGTAGTCATAGGCATCCAGGTGAGAATGAAATGACTCAAACTTCCTATCTAGATTGACTCCTTTACTGAACTTGTCCCAGTCAGCATTTTCTACCTTCCACTTAGGTAATGTTTCAGATGGAGCATTTACAACATATTTCAGATGGATCGGGTAATGATCACTTCCATTCAAATCTTCATTAACAGACCAGTTAAAGTCAAGGTGGATATTTGTTGAGGAAATACTAAGGTCCAGTGCAGAGAGATGATTATTATGAATGCTGTGGAAGGTCATTGACCCATTATTATATAGGGCGACATCATTCGTGTCAATAAGGTCCTCGATTATTTTCCCTTTGCTGTCTAAACACCGATTTCCCCAAAGGGGGTTGTGGGCTTTAAAATCTCCTAATAAGAGAAAAAGGAAGTTGGTTAATCAAGGACTGAATATCTCCAATGTTAAAAGAAAGATCTGGTGGGAGGTATAATGAACAAACCGTTATCCTTTTGTCTAATATGACTGAGACAGCACAGCTTGTAGAGTTGTATTTAATTGTATTGTGGAGTGCTGCAGAGATTTATTAACAATAATTGCAGCACCTCCATGGGCACGATCACCAATTGGGGGAAAAGAGTTAAAAATAGCATAATCAAGTCCAGGATTATAAGGAGAGTTACCTAACATAGTCTCCTGCAGGCATACAATCCCTGGATTGAATTCATGCATTAAAACTTTAAAGTCTTCTGTCCGGGCTCTGAGACCCTTACAGTTCCACTGAAGGACATCGAACGTGAATGTTAAGGTGGTAATGTACTACTTCCCACTCTTTGAAGGGGAAGTACTGATCGTAGGGTGGAGAGGAAAATTCTCCTTAATAAGAGATTGTTTTCTTGATCCCTTTTCATCTTTATCAGAGATTAGGGTTCTTTGCCGACAAACAGCTTTCTGAATTCGAGGCTGATGCTCAGAAATTTTACTATGATTAGGTGCATCACTACTGCTATTAGTCTTGGGGCGGCAAGACTGATGAGAACTCGCATGTCTTTGAACTGGGTCTGCTTTCGGAACTATCTTCCTTGGCGGAGAGACCTCTTCCAGAACACTGTACCCATTTGAAGTTTTTATTATAAAACTTTCATTATTCGGGGATGTGTTTCTTATACGCTTCCTGGTGGGCTCAGCTTTAGTTTTATCATGTTTCTTAGTAACTGTGATAATTGATGGATCCGAGCTAGATCTCTCTAGTTTGGACCACTCCTTTGGTTGCTTCTTGATGATGATATTATTTGTGGATGTTTGCAAACTTTGCTTAGGGGCTGAATTTGCAACCGTTACATTTGTATCAACATGAGAGGATAAATTGTCCATGCTTTTGGAAGAAAATTTTTAGTATTGGGCTTCAAAGCACTTGCTGACATAAGTTTCCGATTATTATTTCCTGTGCAAGGAGAAACAGGTTTCCAATGCTTACTGTTATATTCTATTACTGGTGGCCTCTCATTGCTAGAGCTCTTCATCAACTTTATTACAGAAGCATAGGTAGAGTTGGCACTCTTGTTAGCCCCCATTACCACACGCTTTGCTGCACTGATGCTGAGATGTTCATTATCAGCCACTGCCAACACATCTTGCTCAAACTTGTATCTGAGGCAAGTCCTACTGTTTGGAGAATGATCACACTTGCACTGGAAACAATAATGGGCTGCTTCGCACTTGTCCAAATTGTCATGCTCAGCAGAGCACACAGAACATCTCTTATTGTTTCCACATGAGTCTTGAATGTGGCCATATTCGAAACATTTGCGACATTGTTTAGGGTTTCTTTTATATTTTTTGACTTGCATCCTCTCATGGCCAACATTGATGGTATCAGGCAAGTAATTGGAGGAGAAAGTTAAAAGCATAGCTGCATCCCCTCCCAATTTTTTTACATGAGATACACAAGGAGGGCACCTTAGGAGAATCTCCTCCTCATTAAAAACATGCAAGTCTCTTGAATAAACTACCCCTTTCAGCGTGTTAAAGAATCTGTGCGATGTTATAGCCTCAATATTTCCACTTTCTGGGGGTTTAAACTTTGATAATAAAATAGCTTGCGTCTCATTGCCTGCTTTTATGAGTAAGTTCTTTCCATATCGTTTCAGATTACCAATAGGAATAGAACCCACTTTGTTCTCAATACATTCTGCAGCTTTAATGAAATTTTTCCTTCCCTCTTTATAACTGGCAACATGCCATATAGGGGGAGGAAGCGTCCTGATATATGTTGCTGGTCCACATTCTTCATTCTTAGGAACAAAATCGAATGGCTCATCATTCAAATTCCTCACCGAAAACACCTTGGTGCTTAAAACAGAGTCATTTAGAATGTGGCCATTTAAATTCGTTTGTGCCTCACTAGCTTCTTGGGAGAGGAAAATCTAATGTATGCAGAAAAAGACTGCTTGTCTTTTTCTAGAAGATATCTTAATCCTCTCCACCTTACCAAACTGTCTTGCGACACTATGCAAGCACTCGTAGTCTAACGAAAGGCTTGCATTAGTGCAATAAAGCACTCTATTGTTCATATCAAATCCACCAGTTTTAGTAGCACCCTGGTGTCTCGGTGCATGGTTCTTTGTGATAGCCGAGCTCATATCCGTGTCCATGCCTGAAGTTGTCGCCAGTGCCGTTAAGTCGTCAGATCCAGGGGAGGGCAAACATTGGTCGATATCCATAGATTCAAATATAATTGTAGACTGCTTGGTTATATCAAGGAGGTATCGTGGGTCAGTCAGGTATTCAAATTCTCCACCAATGGCACAAGTGAGAGTCGACTCCCAATTGGTTTCCACCCATACCCTACCCTTACGGGATAGCACCAATACGCTTGCAGTGGCCCAGGTATAAGCCTATCTGCCTGCTGGGAGTTCTGCCCCCACTAATGGGGACCGACTCCCCACTCCAAACGTATTGGTGGGCTTCCGGACAAAAGCCAAGAGTCCCATCCCAAACACCAGCCCCCCCTGGATTCCGATGGGCTGATGTTTGGAGATGGTTCCGCCCTCAAGGTAGCAATGGGAGGGTCCCATCACTACCTCTTGGGTCCAAACCATATCAGGTGGCGACTCAACCACCACAACTCCCACAATTAGCTTCGAATGCAAACCCCTTCCAAAACACGATCCCTTCTCAGACTCACCTAAGCAGTAAAATTTAACAAAAGTGGAAAATTCCACATAATTAATCCGGAATGCTAATAAAAAATATTACATGAAGGAGGAGGATGTAGTAAGAATGAAAAATTGCAGAAAGAAGGAAAAGTTCTGACTAATTTAGTTGGATCAGCAGCTGGGCCCCAAGGACCACTGAGAAAACAACCCCACCAGGCATCAGAGCCCAGCTGTTGGTCCCTAAGCCCCCTACCCACGCCAAGGGGTCAGCATCTAGGGGGTGTTCATCATACGTGGCTGAACAAGTGAATGATATATTTTCAAATCTCATATGGTATATACTTTGGTATTGAGCCCTAGGGTGCTTTGTATAATCGTACTGTTACACTCCATGCAACAAGACAGGTGTCGTCCATTAAACTACCTCTCACGAGGTTAAATTCAATTCCAAGGAAATACAATTAAGCAAAACATTTTCATTCCCATCAGTCCTCGATAGTATAGTGGTGAGTATCCCCGCCTGTCACGCGGGAGGCCGGGGTTCGATTCCCCGTCGGGGAGGTACAATTATATTGGAGGGGATTGACGAGCTGCTAATGATTGACTGCTTGAAATGTATAACTAGGTATGTTTTAACATCCTTGAAAACATTTCCAGGGTGATAATAGCAGCGAAAATTAATGGAAAACTGCTACACCTTATTCACTGCGCTGCTTACAAATGCAAATAAGCTTAAATGCCTTTAAATTTTGACAAATTACCAACCTAAATTATTCATTCTAGATTTTCCTAGATTTGGATCGCAACTGCTAAAGAGCCGTAAATAGCATTGCTCACTAATGTGATCATCTGGTATTTTCATATAGTTTGGAGAGTGATATTGGTTTTAAAATAACATAAACAACTCCATTCGCCAAATATGTAAAGTCTGAACTTAGTGGACAGAAAATATATGTTTCAGAGAGTAGCCTAAGCTTGGTCTTGGAAACAAGAATGTTTTGAGAGATGTACAGAATAACATGACTGGGATTTTCAAAAATGTTGTTCAGGTTGTAGATACAATATTGTATGTCACTGATATAACTGCACAATAGTTGTGTCATTGTAGTATTGTAAGCATTGTAAATAATTCAGTCCAGTTTCAGTTACTTTCGACAGTGACACCGATTTTAATTCTAATGGTATTTATGTGAAACTGGTCTTACATCATTTTGTCAAAATCTTGACGTACCTATATTTCTTTATGGTGAGATATAAAATGGACATTTCATGCGTATTTATCTTGCTCTTTGAAGTTGTTGTTTTAGATTAAGCTGGCCTTATGCCAGCACGGGCTCTTGCTCAGAGAGCAGCCCGTAGAAACACAAAGCACTTCCATCAGCTCCCCGGCTGTTATGTACACTGGGTGTATTACTGCTATTCTTATTGTTTAATTTTGGGTATTTCCACTATTATTATCACCTAAATGACCACTACCTTTACTCAAATGTTAAAATAAAACATAAAATCTAGGTCAAAGACCAAGCGCTGGCACTTGTGAGGTTATTCAGCGCTGAAACGGAAACTGACAATAAGGTTACTAACAAGAGGAAAACCTCGTAGTTGCGCTACGAATCAATGTCAGGAGAAGGTGGAAAGTATGATGGAAAAAAGAGAATATGAATGGAGGTACAGTTAAAGGAATGAAAGGGATTGCCGAAGGGGCGCTGACCTGACATTGCCTTAGTACTGCCACTACAGTGTATGCGTATCACTTTTATTTACGTGGTAGCAATGTATATAACGTTTGGAAGGGTTAGTCTTCTTCCCTATGTGGATGAATTTGTCAATTAAATGTTCAATACAACTCAAATTGTACTTTCAAGTTAAACCCAGTGTAATGACGTTATATGACCCATAAACTACTCACACGAGGCACAATCAAATTCCTAAGAAAAACGAAAATGTAAAACATTTTCGATTTCGCCTGTCCTCGATAGTATAGTGGTTAGTATCCCCGCCTGTCACGCGGGAGGCCGGGGTTCGATTCCCCGCCGGGGAGACGCAATTCTTTTCAAAGGGCCGACAAAATGCTCATGAGGTGTTTACTGCTAAGGTGTAAAAACGTGGTGAACTTAAGTTTTAACATTTGATTCCACTGCATCGAGACCCCTTTAAAACTGAAGAATTTGCTTTTCATACTGAACAAACGGATTCTTTAAACATTGTTTATATATTGAACAAGGGCTTCTTTAAAAAAAATTATACTGACCGAGGGATTTTCTATAAACAATTTTATATTGAGCATGGGATTCTTTAAAAAAAATTATAATGAACAAGTGATTCTTTAAAAACAATTTTATAATTAACATGGGATTCTTTAACAAAAATTACAATGAACAAGGGATTCTCTAAAAAAAATTATAATGAACAAGGGATTCTTTTAAAAAATTTATAATGAACAAGGGATTCTTTAAAAAAAAAATTACAATGAACAAGGGATTCTTTAAAAAAAAATATAATGAACAAGGGATTCTTTAAAAAGCTTTATAATGAACAAGGGATTCTTTAAAAAATTTATAATGAACAAAGGATTATTTTAAAAATTATAATGAACAAGGTATTCTTTAAAATAAATTATACTGAACATGAGAGGCTTAAAAAATTGTTTATACTGAAGGGATTCGTTAAAAGCATCTTTTTAAAATTCAAGAATAATCAATAATAATTTACCGTACAGTATTTAACTCAATTTTTGCTGGCAACAATGTTAACGACAGTAATCTCTTCCTCCCGACTTCTTTATAATGCAATATCCAACACAATCAAAACTAAACTGACCTGTTCAAATTATGGACGAATTGGTTACCGTTTATTGATAAGAAATTGGCCTATTCTACTTCTGGATAAGCTGGTTACAATTGCTTTGATATCCAGTGTCTCCTCAAATCATGTACTTATCTACGAATTTCGAAAAGTTCCGACAGCAACATTGGTTGGAAACCGAGTAAAAAGTAATTTCACCAAAACACAATACCTTAACGCCTCTTGACCTAACAACACCACCATGAAAAGCGTCAATGTAATACAGTACCAATTTATTCTAGAATACAAAGAAAGCCCATTCAAGGGGGACATCGGGCTCTTTCAGATGAACATCATGTGCAGAGGTCACCTTGTTCCATTGACTGGTTAAGATTCACTTGTTCATGATGAATAACCTTGGTTTATTTTTCGATTAGAAATCGTGCCGCTGATCAGCCACTGCTGTGAAAAGGCTCGATGTTTACTAGTTTAGGCACCGGATATCCTAATCAGTGATAACCCAGCTAGAAATTCTGTTTGTAAACACAACGGAGAACGAGAGCATGAACTGATAAGGAATGACAGAACAGGGGAGGATGGGTGCTCAAATAGGAATAATTTCGTCTCACGGTTTCATACCCCGTAGGAGGATATTGCCTTCAGTGCACCTCACGGGGTGCACTGCAGGCATTACTAAACGTTCTTAGCAGCATTCCTTCGGCCCATAGCTGCATCCCCTTTCATTCCTTGTACTGTACCTCCATTTCTATTATCTTTCTTGCATCTTGCCATCCACCCTCTCAACAATTATTTCAACTGCAAGGTTTTCATCCTGTTCCACCTTTCAAGCCAACCTACTGGTAATTTCCCTTCCAGCACTGAATAACCTTGTAGGTTCCAGCACTTGGTCTTTGGCCTAAACCCTATATTCCATAGGTTCTTATTCCGGGAAGAGGGTGAGTTGATGAGTATCGGCAGAGCAATCCACGCCACAAAGGTGTCTGTGACCGAGGAGCAAGAGTTTACCAAACAACCAGAAGGCCTGACTCTTAAGCCAGGAGTTCATGAGCCATTCTGTGGCGCCAACAGGGTGACTCGTGTACTTCTGGTCTAAATGCCCCCATACACTGAACGATTATTTGCACTCTGTATCGTTCGCAAAAACATTGTGTATGGCCTTGTCAGAATGCAAAAGTGGGCGGAGCTTCGTGTCTGAACGATCTCAGCGGGAATCTGTCACGACCAGGACCAGGTTGCTGGCTTGCGACTTAAGTCTGTCATACACAGATCGTTCAAAGTATGGGTTTGTCTGACGATATCACGCTATCGCGCGCGTCTCTTCTAGAGATGATGCCATGTCTTCTCGAAACAAAATCTTTGTTCAGACTGAAATCGGTGCGGAACTCGTTCATTCTGCATGAATAGTATGTGTGTGGGTCGATAACGACAATCGTTCACAGTCGTTCAGACAATCGTTCAGTGTATGGGGGCCTTAAGAGTCTGCAAGGAACTTCATTGGTGACGTGTAGCCCAAAGCCGTGACTGAAATGATTTTGAGAGAGCCATCTTGGCAGCGGTATTGCATCAGGGTTCAAAACCCTCAGGCTACGTTGACTGAATTGAAAATTTCGGCCTAAATGATAAGCGCTGGGACCTATGAGTTCGTTCAGCGCTCAAAGCAAAATGAGAGTTAAAATGCCTTAATGATGTAACAGGAGGAAAACCTCGCAGTTGCAATATGAAATAATTGTTAGAAAAGGGTGGAAAGTACAATGGAAGAAAGGGAATCCGAACGGAGGTACTGTAAAGGGAATGAAAAGGGGTTGCAGCTAGGGACCGAAGGGACGCTGCAAAGAACCTTTAGTAATGCCTTCAGTGCACAGCGTGAGGTATACTGACTGCACTATTCCTCCTACGGAGCTCAGGCTAGGTAAAGGATGCGAGTGTTAGGTTGGCCTGAGATAGGTAACATCAGTCCACCATGTGAACAAAAAAAAAAAAAAAAAAAAAAAAAAAAAAACATTGTAAATATTTCACCATGTTAATTTGAGTTATGTATTTAACTGGTATCCAATTAAGGAACAAGCATTAAGGCCTATTACATATTCAGATGTTACTGAAGAAGGAATCAGAGGCTGAATATGGCAATGATTACGGTCTCTCTCTCGAGGCAATCATAAATAAAAAATGTCAAGAATCATCCATCCAGTTTATACTAGTATAAAAATTATCAAATTAATAATGCCTTTAAAACTTCACCTACTTTATAACGCTGGATCGTGCAGGAGTAGGCTCAAATATTTGCTGACAATTAAGATGCCAATGACTGTTTTCATCTCGCCCTAACTTCATGTCTCCACATCCAGCCTAGCCTAACTTTAACCCGAACTCCTCTGTACTTCACCCCCCAAATGTTGATGAGAATGATGAATGGGGTGAAAACATGCGAACGGGAAGAAGAAATGTAATAGAAACACGCTCAGAGGACTGACACTCAATAAACTCGAAGCATCTAGTCCAAGATCTGAGAGAGAGAGAGAGAGAGAGAAGAGGAGAGAGAGAAGAAGAGAGAGAGAGAGAGAGAGAGAGAGAGAGAGAGAGAGAGAGAGAGAGAGAGAGAAAGTCGCGTTTGTTATCCACACATGCTGCACATCTCAGTAACTTTCAATGACGTCAGTGGTCTTTCAAGTTGTCGACCAGTGGCGTGCAGTATCACAAGCTTTTCCATTATGTTGGTGCCCTAAAATGGAATGAAATATATATAGTTTAGGCCAAAGGCCAAGCACTAGGACCTATGAAGTCATTCAGCGCTGAAATGGAAATTGAGAGTAGGTAGGTTTGAAAGGTGTAACAAGAGGAAAACCTCAAAGCAGTTGCGCTATGAAATAATTATTACGAGGGTGGATAGCAAGATGAAATATAGATACGAATGGAGGTACATGGTGCCCTAAAAGGGCATTTTGGTCCTGGGGTAAAGGTCTCCAGATATCCCTTCACTCAACCCCCCCCCCCTCTCTCTCTCTCTATAAAACATAAAAAAACAGGCATACCTTAATTACACCATCAATCGAGTGCCAATTCTCCCATGTATACTACCTACACCTCTCTCACTACCCTACAAACATAAGGAATTACCAAAGTAAACACCAATAAACCGTTTTGGTCCGAAGCTTCTTAAACATTTTCTGTAAAAACTTCAGAAGCATCATCGCCTTTCAAGAAACCTTCCTTTGACACCATACAACCTTGCCATCTATGATTCAGACCATGAGGACCTCAAAGCCTCTTCAGCTTCGATGACAGAAGGTTATCCAGAAAGGAGGTTTATTATCAAACAATACTCGGCCTTCAAGTCAACGTAGCCGATGTGAAGATCTCAATAATGTGTACATAAGCCAGGAGACTCTCACAACTTTTGCTTGGCCTTAAGTGATTTACAAAACACTATGGATTATTCACGACTATGCAACATTTGCATAGTGTTTGTTCCCTGAAAACAATTTTATTTCATGTTTTAATAAACTTCATTCAAAATCACTCAAAATCAGCGAAGTTTATTTCATGTTTTAACATAATTCAAACTCTCTCTTAAAATTAGCGGTGCATCTTTACTGCCCCATCTCAAACTTGAAAAGATTAACAGCTGATTTAACCTTGGCTGGACCGCTCTTTAACATTTCACTGGCTATACGAGTCTGTTGTGAAGTGCAATATTTTGCGTGAGCTTGCAAAATAATATTGCATGTTACAGCCAACAGACCACTCCTCCC
>NC_087203.1:39336539-39375657 GCF_015104395.2 Macrobrachium nipponense
AATATTGCTACTCTTTTACGGAAGCAGTGCTGCTCAAACCTAGTTGGGCTTTTCACTAAGAGGAGCTATCCATAACCATCTCATAGTGGTAATGTTAGCTTGGTTAAAACGTTGTACTAAAAAAAGTCTCATACGAAGTATTCAAAACAAACATTTTACAACAATTTTCCATTCGTTCAGCTACAGATAACGTCCAGTCCAGTTATTAACACAAAACTGGACATGCATCTACTTGAATCATTACGCTGAGCATATGTTTGATTTTGCGACTAGGGTATTCGATAGACAAGTCAGATTGAGAGCAGTTTTATGTTTCACCTTAGCTCAGTGTTGTTTCATTAGTCTTACTGCGGTTTTGGAATGGAATTTATAATTTAGGCCAAAGGCCAAGTACTAGGACCTATGAGGTCATTCAGCGCCGAAAGGATAAATGATAGAAAGGTTTCAACGGGACCAACGGCTTTATGTGACTTCCGAACCACGTCGAGAGCGAACTTCTAACACCAGAAATACACATCTCTCACTCCTCAATGGAATGGCCGAGAATCGAATTCGCGACCACCGAGGTGGGACGCCACCACCATACCAACCACGCTACTGAGGCGCTCTATGAGAGGGTGGAAAGTCAAAAGGAAGAAAGAGAACATGAACGGAGGTACAGTAAAAGGGATGAAGGGAGTTGCAGCTAGGGGTCGAAGAGACGTTGCAAAGATCCTTAAAAATACCTAAAGTGCACCGCATGAGGTGCACTGACGGTACTACCCCTCTACGGAATACTACGGGTTTAGTTCTAATTTTCCTTCATTTCTGGCAAAAAAGTGTTCCAAACGCAGTTATATTTCTCATCCGATAAACAAGGAATGATAAGGTCCCTCGTCTTGTTACTTCATTTTTTATTATTGTACTTTCAATAACGGTACTTATTGAGGAATATTTTCGCCAGCTGAATTGATTTTTAGTAATTTTACAAGAAGACCTTGAGGCATTTTCAAAGTTTAATATATTATTTATTTATTTATTTATTTATTTATTTTATTTTATTTTTTTTTTTTTTTTTTTTTTTTTTTTTTTTTTGTGGTCTGGAGCAAAGACCACGAAGATTCTGTTTTCATATGCGATTTTCCGTCAACAATAACAACATTAATGAACAAAGAGTTTGGAGATGTAACTAGAATCACTAAGAGTACGGTTTTGTCCAGATCTAAAAATCTTACTGTGTTCAAATGGACAATACTGTATCTTATGATGTGACATCAGTCTACGAATGAGCCGATTTACAAGAGAAAAAAGTTTGCGACTAATTCATATATATATATATATATATATATATATATATATATATTATATAGATATATATATATATATATATATAAAGACTATTAAAGTGGTCATGTTGATGTTGAACACGATCACAGAAAAGCTACTATCACATTCAATTTTACAGAACTATAATTATCAGAGGTCATGAAAAAAATTTGAAAACTAAAGATTTAGCACTTTAAACTTCGTAAATCAAAATCAAATATAACCTCGCAGGCTGCTTGCATATCTCACCTTCCAAAGCAAATCTTCTCTCGATTAGTTGTATAATCAGAATTTTCTGTTTTACAGGGTATCTGAAAGAGAGTTATCTAGGAAGAACGACAATGAATCTCAGCTACTGATAATCACCGAAATGTAATCCCAGTCTAGCTCTGACTACTGTGGTACCCCAATATAATTTAGAATGGAATAGAGAATTGAATATAGAATTTAGGCCAAAGGCCAAACGCTGAGACCTATGAACCTTCATTCAGCGCTGAAGCACAAATTTAAAGTAATATGTTTGTAACAGGAGGACTATGAATCAATTATTAGGAGAGGGTCGAAAGTGAAAAAAATAAATAAATAAAAAAATATATATATAAAAAGTTTCGAGACATCACGTCTTACTGAAGAGGAAGACATTTCTGCCTCGAAGCTCTCAGTGAATTATACGACATTGCAAGGACTAGACTCCAGACTCCACCCTTGGAATTTGGGGATTTATTGTACTTCATACTTTGAGAATAAGTTTCCGAGACATAAAACCGTAAATTCTTCGTTTCCTCTGGTGTATATCAACTGATAATATCAGTGAGTATGATGCGGAAAATAAATTCGTTTGAATGATTTTTTGGTAAAAAAGAATAGAAAAAATGTAGTTTGTAACCGTACTCAAAATCACCCGCAAAAATAGGGTTGTTTATCTTGAGGTTGGAAAATCACAATAGTTCTGAGAATTTATCACTTCATGTTCACGTAATCGATAAAATATCGAAGATAACGGTATGGAAAAAAAAAAAACAGCCAACGTCAGGGAGTCTGTACACATTTCAAAGAATCTGATTTGAAGATTAGTGTACCTATGGAATGATTTATTAATAAGGTACATCGCCGTTAAAAACTTGATATTTATAAAGAAAAATGTCTAAATTAATTCAAATAAATTGGAATAAATAAGAGAAAAAATTATGAATAAAAATGTTCACGACACATTCACTCAATTTTTACAAGCTTTATAAATAATATCGCAGCTTTCAGGCATAAAATTGAATATCTCCAGAAACGTACGAAACAATCTATCCGCGAACCAGCGAGAACCAGAGACGATTTATTTTCGTATACGTTTAGCCTTTGTCAATATAGTCCGTCTATACGTATCCTTGAAATAACAACTTGTGGCCAAGGAATTTCATGAATAACCGGAAACTGACGCGGCCCTAAGTAAGCGTCCGATGATCATAAGAAAACTGCGAGCCGTGAAGCAATACCGTATGACATCACCACAAGCCAGAACAGGGTGCTGCAAGGAGATGCGCTGGGATAGTCGTTTTTCTTCTCTAAGTTATTCTCGGTCACGTCACATTTCACAGGGAATATTCGAACCACCAATAAATGTTTCGCCTGTTCAATAACACTGCATTGCCTTCGTTTTCCGAAGGGATCATATTATAATGTCTTTGATGAGCATTTTAACAAGCTGGGCAGTCAGCTCGAAAAGGCATATACCCATATTCCAAGACTTGAAATCTGTCGTGTCAAGTACACCTGCAATACCTTAACAAAAATCGTTCATTTTTAAAAAGCCAAAGGAACTAGAAGTATTTCAAGTGCAATTTCCACTTATTTTCGGCTAAAAGGTTATTAGAAAATTTACCCGCATGTATGTACGTACCGAGAAGCAACTTTTTTTTATTTATTTATTTTATTTATTTTTTCTTTTTAGCCAGCGAAATAAAGTCAAATTATATGACTCACATAAGAGCACATCATGAGCGGTACTGCTCGATGGAGTCATACAAACCAATTTTGCTCAAATTTTGTAAATTACTTTGCTCGTTTGAATCATGAAACTCAACCTTCAGATGTGTTAATAAGCAGCTCGTCAGCCCCCTACAAAATATTTGCATCTCCCCGACGGGGAATCGAACCCCGGCCTCCCGCGTGACAGGCGGGGATACTCACCACTATACTATCGAGGACTGATGTGTTCGGAACTATATTGCAAAGTAGTGGTTCATTTGTATGCCAGCCAGTTACTCGCTTGTTACATTTGAAAGTTGCCTGAAGCAAGCATAAGACTATGATGCAAACCGGAGCCAAAATAAACGGACGGGTCACGTTGTTTGGCCCAAGTTAACCCTTACCTGTTGTATGTTGCCAAGTCGAGGACCGGCCTCCACCCCCTCCCCTTTTTCAAGTAGGTCGTGACCCACTCGGTCTGCATACTACCCAGTCAACTTTTAATTATAACAAGCAGGTAACTCACGTGGGGATGCAATTGCACTGGGCATCTAAATGAACGAGAAGTAAGCAAAGCATCTTCACTTTCCCCAGTCCTCGATAGTATAGTGGTGAGTATCCCCGCCTGTCACGCGGGAGGCCGGGGTTCGATTCCCCGTCGGGGAGACGCAACTATTTTGTAGGGGGCTGACGGGCTACTTATACACTTCCTTCCAAATTAATTCATTGATGGTCACTAAAACTGGCGTCGCAACATTTTAACGACAACAGGAATAGAGAACAGAATTTGGGCCAAAGGCCAAGCGCTGGGACCTGTGAGGTCACTCAGCGCTGAAAAGGAAATTGAGAGTTGAAAGGTTTGAAAGGTGTAGCAGGAGGAAGACCTCGCAGTTGCACTGCGAAACAATTGTTAGAAGAGGGTGGACAGTAAAATGGAAGAGAGACTGTGAACGGAGGTATAGTAAAAGGAATGAAAAATGTTGCAAACAGAGGTCAAAGGAACGATGCAAAATGCATCCCGTGAAATGCTTACAGTAGGCCGCGTGAGGTGCACCGATGGTACTACTCCTTTTTCATAAATCAATGTCAGAAAGAGCATGAGTAGTATATATGTCGTGGGAGCCTTCAAAATATCTTTTAAATTTTAGGTTCAGGCTGAAAAGGATGGCAGTGATTATTTGATCTTTCTTAGACTGATTAATTTTATGAATTTAGGCAGCCAGACTAAGCACTGCAACTTTCGGTCATTCTGCTCTTCAAGAGACCCAGAAAATATATGGGAAATAACGCACAAGATTCTAAGAGTCTGGAAGAAAACCCCATAGTCTCACTAAGAAGTAATATTTAGAGAGGTTGGATAGCAAAACTGAAGAAAGGAACCTCAAAATTGGGGGAAGCTAGGGTCCCAAGGGACGCTGCAAACACTTTTCATTACTGCCTACATTGCAACACGTGAGGTGCACTGACGTCACAAGCCCCAACGGGATATCTTACTCAGAGCACCCACGGCGTAAGTTAGGAAAAAAATGCTACAGATCAGCCTCTGCATTGCCGCCTTACACGAAGAAGTTCTGACACGTTTAAATTTTGACAAATATTCAACAATACTTGCATCGTAATAGGTCACAATTTTACTAAAAATGACAGATGTTGGTAACTATTCGACTTTAACCTGATCCAACTGAAGTAAGGTAGAAAACCCCACTTGATAAATATTTTTCTAAAACACTGACTCCATTCATACAAATGATTGGAATTAAAAATGATAAATACTCAACAAAAAATACACCATGAAATATTTATCCAATTTACACACTATAAATACTATCGCAGCTTAAAGATTTGAAATTAAATAAACAAATATTTTTATAAATTCCACTTGTCCTATCCACAACCATCTATACGAGAACCAGCGACAGATTATCTTTTTTTATCCCTCTGGCATTTATAAATTACAGTCCGTCCATACGTGTCCTTGAAATTAAAGGCTTTGTGGCCAAGGAATTTTTTCAAATCACCTACAACTGAGGCAGCGGTATAAGCGTCAGATGACTTTCAGAAAAATACGAGCCGTGACGCAATACCATATGATATCACCACAAGCTAGAACGGAATGGTGCAAGGTGTAGCGCTGGGACAACTGTTTTGATACTTTAAATTTATCTGGATGACATCACTTTTCACAGGAAATGTTTGAGCCATAAACAAATGCTTACCTGTTGAATTACACATTTACTTCCAAGTCTCTCGAAATGATGATATAAATTGTCTGTGATTGGCTCTAAGCTTGTAAAGGAATGTCCTCATCAAGGTGCTATATGGAATAAGGTCCTTGGTCCTCATTTCAAGTTAGAAAAATATCTCTTGTCGAGACCACAGACAATACTTAAAATCGTAATCAGTTCATTTTTGGAAGCCGAAGATCTTGCGGTAATTCAGCCCGCATTTGATATTTCCACCCAATAGAGAGCTCAAAGGTCGTGAGAACTTTATAAGCAAAAGCCATGTCATGAGATCCACGTGTAAAGTCCAAACTAACAGCACTCCACGAATGGTAATGCTCCATGGAGACAGCCAACCTATTTCTGTTCATAGATTGGAAAGTCTCTTCCCAAAGTTATTATTTAATTGTTTATTCCGCCAAAACTCTCTCCTTTTTTTTGAATGAGGTCCTTACTAGAGTACACACCTTCCATACATTATATAATGACTGCTTTTTAACAACAGATACATACTTTGATATTCTGTACATATAATATTAAGACTTGCATTACTTTCCTATACTTGCTTGAGGCAGCTTTAGATGTAACAAAAACAGCTGGCGCAAGTTAGGATACAATGCATTGGCATCTAAATAGAAAACAAGAGAGCACAATATTAACTTCTCTATCAATCCTCGATAGTATAGTGGTGAGTATCCCCGCCTGTCACGCGGGAGGCCGGGGTTCGATTCCCCGTCGGGGAGATACAATTATATTGAATGGGACTGACGAGCTACTTATGAACTATACTACAAACGTATAAAATTGTATGAAATGGTGTTTTAACATCCATGAAAACCTTGTTTCAGGATTAATAAGGCAGTGCAGATGCTCTATCATTCTCGGAACAGCCAAACATGGAACTATGTAAAGAAATTCTGTATCGGACACCATAAGACGTCAATGTTAATAACTGCCTTCATTTTAATATGATATTGTTATGTTACAATAAAGTTTCATACATACTTACCTGGCAGATATATACATAGGGACGACGGAGTCTTAGCTATGTATATATCTGACAGGTAAGTTGATTGTATGAAAATATATTTTACCAAATATAAATCATTTACAGTTTGCAAGACTTGGGTCGCAATTGCTAACGTTTCATTTAGACGTACTTAACTTTTTAGATAATTATGATAGTAACACTTGTTAGAATGTAATGGAATATGAACTTTTCTCGCTTCAATTAGCCAAAACTTGACCCGCCTACATTGTTCACTCAAACTGGTCATCGCCATTAAAATTAAATAATTTGAACTAGAGTAGCACTTTCCAATAATTTTTCATTAACCATTCATTAATTCATACAAATGATTTAGGCATAAAATGAAGACAAAAATTCATAAATTTGCACAAAATTCTGACTCTATAAAATATATATATATATATATATATATATATATATATATATATATATATATATATATACTACATACATACATACTACATCATACATACTACATACATACATACATACATACTATACATACATATATATAATATATATATATATATATATATATATATATGTATATGTATATGTATATATATCTATATAATATATATATATATATATATATATATATAACAAAAATAAACATAAAACTTCATTATATATATATACACACACACATATATATATATATATTATAATATATATATATATATATATATAATATATATATATATATATATATATATATTATATATATATATATATATATATATATATATTATATATATATATATAATAAAATAAACATAACAAACTTAAACTCCATTTGTCCTAAATGTAATAATCTATACAAGAACCTGCTAAATAAAGATGAATTACTTCCTTGTCCCTCGGGATTTTATAAATTATAGTCCATCTATACTTATTTGAAAATAAAGGCAACGTGGCATAAGGAATTTTTTTTAAATAAGGGGAAATTAAAGCACAGCTGCATAAGCATCAGATGATCATAGGAAAATCTCGAGCCGTGATGCAATACCGCATATCATCACGGGATGCCGCAAGGTGGTGTGACAGTTCTTTTTCTTCTATAAATTCTTGTAAGTCATGTCACTTTTCACAAGGATATTTCGAAGCAAAAACAAATGCTTCGCAAATACAATTACAGTTTACTTTCCACCTTTCCACCTTTTTCCTAATTGATGATACTTGATTCAGACAACTTCAAACAGAAAAAAAATATTCGAGGCACATGAGTTGCAATGCATTGCTTCAGAGTGAAACAGAACCAGGGGACCAATTTCTTCCTTTCCAGTCCTCGATAGTATAGTGGTGAGTATCCCCGCCTGTCACGCGGGAGGCCGGGGTTCGATTCCCCGTCGGGGAGGTACAATTATATTGATGGGCACTGCAAAGCTACCAATGAACTTTCTACTGCAATCGCATTTACTATGTACTGACGAGCTACCTATGATCTTTCTAATGCAACGTATTATATTGATGGGATTTGACGAACACCCAATGAACTTTCTACTGCAACCTTATTACATGATGGGGACTCACGAGCTACCCATGAACTTTATACTACAACAGAATTATATTAATGGGGATCGACGAGGTACCCATAAACCTTCTACTGCAGTCGTAATTACACATTTAGGTGGATTGACGAGCTAACCATGAAACTTTCTATTTGCATAACCACAACCATATTATATTAATGGGATCGACGAGCTAACCATGAACTTTCTACTGCAACCAATATTATCTTGACGAGCACCCATGAACTTCCTAAATGCAACCGAATTATATTTGGGAGGGATTGACGCTACCAATGACTTTCTACTGAACTGTAATGTATATTTATGGGGATCGACGAGCTACCCATGAAACTTTCTACTGCAAACCATATTACATTTATGGGGATTGACGAGCTAACCATGAACTTTCTATTGCAACCAGCAACCATATTATATTTATGCGGATTGACGAGCTACCCTGAACTTTCTACTGCAACCATATTATATTAATGGGGATTGACGAGCTACCCATGAACTTTCCACAACAACCGAATAACCTAGTTTTAGAATTAATATGGCAGTGAGTGTCATATATATCTCTCGGTGCTGCCACGTCAGAACTCAGTCAAAACTCCTACAGCGTTGACATACGAATTAACAAACTCAAAATGCATTCAAATTTACACAAATCTTCATTCATTTTTCGAAGGCATTGTGGTTATTGAATGCATATACAGTAAATAAGTTGAAATTTTGTTGAAAATGAATATGCTGACAACTGTGATCATTTTAATTTAACATAATCAAACCTAAATTAACCTACCTCGGCATGATTTGGATCGCAATTGCTGAACATTGGTAAATAACCTCGTTAATTTAAAAGTAGCTATCTTCAATTTTCAGACAGTCAAGATAGTTTTAAACGTAATATGAACTATCCTTCCTCCATTTCGCCCAAATCTTGTCCTATCTGAACTGTTGAAAGTCCTAACCCAAATCAGAGACGACAGAACTTTCAAGGAGTAAGTATATCTTAGTTCAATCAGACCACTGATCTGATAAATAACTCTCCTAGGGCTGGCCCGAAGGATTGGATCTTTATTTACGTGGCTAGGAATCAATTGTTTTCTTAGCAAGGGGACCTACTGCTTATTGTGGGATCAGAACCATATTATATCGAGAAATGAATTTCTAATCACCAGAAATAAATTCCTCTGTTTCCACATTGGAGGCAGCGAACTCGGGCTACCATGATAAGCGAGTGCATCCACTCATCCAATGAGGAAAAATAGGTAATCTTGCTCTTTTTGTTTGTTTGTTTGTTTTTATGGTGTTTATACGCTCTTTTTAGTTATGTTGACACTAAAATGGGTGACCTTTTCAGGAAAACTATTTGGGCTGCTGTTGATAGAATATTGTCTATAATTGATATGCATGCACAAGAGATGTACCATCAACTAACCCATTTGGTTAGCATTGTTCAAGCAAAATAATTCAAACCAATACTGACATTGGTTTGAATTACCAATATATGAACTGGTCTTACGTTATTTTCCCAAAATCTTGACCTACCTATACTCCATGTGTAATCTCGTCATGTATGAGGTGTATTACAACTATTTATACTATGTTCTTTTATACATTTATGTTCATTTTCAGTATTCTTATTATTAATATATCATTATCTACGGTAAGGCCAATGCATTATTCTACAGCCATGTATATGTGTATTACTCTGATTACTATTATTCAAGTTCGAGCGCGTGTATCTCGTATAAGGATTAGTCTATTTATCCTACGTGGTTGAACAAGTGAATGATATGTTCACTACACCTCATATGGCATATACTTTATTATTGAGTCCAATCCTAATGACAGGAGTTTTTCCATTACGACACTCAACCCTTTTGGGTGCTCTGTACTATATTATGCTACAACAAGATAGGTGTAGTCCATTACTGGCCTCACATGAGGTTAAATTCCAATGAAATACAACCAAGCAACACATTTTCATTCCTTACCAGTCCTCGATAGTATAGTGGTGAGTATCCCCGCCTGTCACGCGGGAGGCCGGGGTTCGATTCCCCGTCGGGGAGGTACAATTATATTGATGGGCACTGCAAAGCTACCAATGAACTTTCTACTGCAATCGCATTTACTATGTACTGACGAGCTACCTATGATCTTTCTACTGCAACGGGTATTATATTGATGGGGATTTGACGAACACCCCCATGAAACTTTCTACTGCAACCTTATTACATTGATGGGGATTGACGAGCTACTCATGAACTTTCTACTGCAACCATATTATTATATTAATGGGGAGGGGAATTAATGAGCTACCATGAAACTTTATACTGCAACACGCTATTATATTAATGGGGGATTGATGAGCTACCCATTGAACCTTTCTACTGCAGTCATATATATTTATGGGATTGACGCGCTACCCACGAACTTCCTAATGCAACCGTAAATATTGCGGGGATTGACGCTACCAATGAACTTTCTACTGTAACCACCTATTAATGGGGATTGACGAGCTACCCATGAACTTTCCACAACAACCGAATAACTTAGTTTTAGAATTAATATGGCAGTGAGTGTCATATATATCTCTCGGTGCTGCCACGTCAGAACTCAGTCAAAACTCCTACAGCGTTGACATACGAATTAACAAACTCAAAATGCCTTCAAATTTACACAAATCTTCATTCATTTTGTTTTTGGAAGGCATTGTGGTTATTGTATGCATATACAGTAAACATAATTGTGGTTATTGTATGCAATATACAGTAAATAAGTTGAAATTTTGTTGAAAATGAATATGCTGACAACTGTGATCATTTTAACTTAACATAATCAAACCTAAATTAACCTACCTATTCTGACTCGGCATGATTTGGATCGCAATTGCTGAACAATGGTAAATAACCTCGTTAATTTAGATGTAGGTATCTTGAATTTTCAGAGTCATGATAGTTTTAACCGTAATATGAACTATCCTTCCTCCATTCGCCCAAATCTTATCCTATCTGAACTGTTGAAAGTCCTAACCCAAATCAGAGACGACAGAACTTTCAAGGAGTATGTATATCTGTATATCTTAGATCAATCAGACCACTGATCTGATAAATAACTCTCTAGGGCTGGCCCGAAGGATTAGATTTTTATTTATGTGGCTAGGGGCCGGAGTGGGGGGGACGGGTGGTAGGGATGGGGTGGGGGGGGAGGGGGGGGGGGGGGAGGAGGCGGGGGGGGTACGGGTGGGGGCAGGGGAGGCGGGGGGGGCGGGGGAAGGGGGGGCGGGGGGCAGGGGGAGGGGGAGGAGCGGGGTAGGGTGGTTGGGAGGGGAGAAGGGGGGCTGTGGTGGGTGAGGGGGGATGGGTTGGGAAAAAGGGCAAGGCGGGGGGGAAAGGTTGGGTTGAGGGTTTGAAAAGGGGAGGGGGCGGTGCAGGAGAGCAGAGAAGGGGGGGTGCTGGGGCGGGGGGAGGTGGGGGGGGGGGGGGAAAGAGTAGAGAAGTGGGGAATCATTGTTACCTTAGCACGGGACCTCTGCTTATTGTAGGATCAGAACCACATTATATCGAAATGAATTTCTAATCACCAGACATAAATTCCTTTGGTTCCACATTGCCGGCAGCGAACTCGGGCTACCATGATAAGCGAGTGCGTCCACTCATCCAATGACGGACAATAAGTAATCTTGCTCTTTTTGTTTGTTTGTTTGTTTTTATGGTGTTTTTACGCTCTTTTTAGTTCTGTTGGCACTAAAATGGGTGAGCCTTTTACGAAAACTATTTGGGCTGCTGTTGATAGAATATTGTCTATAATTGATATGCATGCACAAGAGATGTACCATCAACTAACCCAATTGGTTAGCTTTGTTCAAGCAATATAATTGATTTTTGGTTAATTTCAATACTGACATTGGTCTGAATTACCAATAGTTGAACTGGTCTTATATTATTTTCCCAAAATCTTGACCTACCTATACTCCTACCTATACTCCATGTGTAATCTCGTAATGTGTGAGATGTATAACAATTATTCATACTGTGTGCTTCTAGACATGTTGTATGTTCATTTCCAGTATCATTCTTGGCAGTATATCATTTCTACGGAAAGGCCAATGCATTATTACTACAGCCATATACATGTGTATTACTCTGATCACTATTATTCAAGTTCGAGCACGTGTATCTCGTATAAGGATTAGTCTATTTATCCTACATGGTTGAACAAATGAATGCCATTAAATCACATCTCATATGGTATATACTTTATTAATGAGTCCAATCCTAATGACAAGAGTTTTTTCCATTACGACACTCAACCCTTTTGGGTGCTTTGTATTACCATATTATGCAACACCCCATACAACAAGATAGGTGTGGTCCATTACTGGCCTCACATGAGGTTAAATTCCAATGAAATGCAACCAAGCAACACATTACCATTCCTTACCAGTCCTCGATAGTATAGTGGTGAGTATCCCCGCCTGTCACGCGGGAGGCCGGGGTTCGATTCCCCGTCGGGGAGGTACAATTATATTGATGGGCACTGCAAAGCTACCAATGAACTTTATACTGCAATCGCATTTACTATCTACTGACGAGCTACCTATGATCTTTCTACTGCAACTTATTATATTGATGGGATTTGACGACGAACACCCCATGAACTTTCTACTGCAACTTTATTACATTGATGGGGATTGACGAGCTACCCATGAACTTCCTAATGCACCGTATTATATTGGCGTGGATTGACGCTACCCATGAACTTTCCACAACAACCAAATAACCTAGTTTTAGAATTAATATGGCAGTGAGTGTCATATATATCTCTCGGTGCTGCCACGTCAGAACTCAGTCAAAACTCCTACAGCGTTGACATACGCAATTAGCAAACTCAAATGCCTTCAAATTTACACAAATCTTCATTCATTTTTCAAAGGCATTGTGGTTATTGTATGCATATACAATAAATAAGTTGAAATTTTGTTGAAAATGAATATGCTGACAACTGTGTTCATTTTAACTTAACGTAATCAAACCTAAATTAACCTAACCTATTCTGACTCGGCATGATTTGGACCGCACTTGCTGAACGTTGGTAAATAACCTCGTTAATTTACATGTAGCAATCTTGAATTTTCTGACAGTCATGATAGAACAATAGTTTTTAAACGTAATATGAACTATCCTTACTCCATTTCGCCCAAAACTTGACCTATCTGAACTGTGGAAAGTCCTAAACCAAAATCAGGAGGATGGACAGAAGTTTCAAGGATCTGATTAATAACTCTCCTATAGGGCTGGCTCGAAAGATTGGATCTTTATTTACGTGGCAAAGAATTAACTGGTTATTTAGCAACGGGACCTACTGCTTATTGTGGGATCAGAACCACATTATATCGAGAAATTAATTTCTAATCACCAGAAATAAATTCCTCTGGTTCCACATTGGAGGCAGCGAACTCGGGCTACCATGATAAGCGAATGCGTCCACTCATCCAATGACGAACAATAAGTAATCTTGCTTTTTGTTTGTTTGTTTTTTATGGTGTTTTTACGCTCTTTTAGTTATGTTGACACTAAAATGGGTGACCTTTTCAGGAAAACTATTTGGGCTGCTGTTGATAGAATATTGTCTATAATTGATATGCATGCACAAGAGATGTACCATCAACTAACCCAATTGGTTAGCATTGTTCAAGCAATATAATTGGTTTTCGGTTAATTTTCAATACGGACATTGGTCTGAAATTACCAATATATGAACTGGTCTTACATTATTTTCCCAAATCTTGACTTACCTATACTCCATATGTAATCTCGTCATGTATGAGGTGTATTACAACTATTCATACGATGTTCTTTTATACATTTATGTTCATTTTCAGTATTCTTATTATTAATATATCGTTATCTACGGTAAGGCCAATGCATTATTACTACAGCCATGTATATGTGTATTACTCTGATTACTATTATTCAAGTTCGAGCGCATGTATCTCGTATAAGGATTAGTCTATTTATCCTACGTGGTTGAACAAGTGAATGATATGTTCACTACACCGCATATGGATATACTTTATTACCGAGTCCAATCCTAATGACAGGAGTTTTTTTCCATTACGACTCTCAACCCTTTTGGGTGCTCTGTACTAACATATTATGCTACAACAAGATAGGTGTAGTCCATTACTGGCCTCACATGAGGTTAAATTCCAATGAAATACAACCAAGCAACACATTTTCATTCCTTACCTGTCCTCGATAGTATAGTGGTGAGTATCCCCGCCTGTCACGCGGGAGGCCGGAGTTTGATTCCCCGTCGGGGAGGTACAATTATATTGATGGTCACTGCAAGCAACCAATGAACTTTCTACTGCAATCGAATTTACTATGTACTGACGACTACCTATGATCTTTCTACTGCAACCTTATTAGATTGATGGGGATTGACGAGCTACCCATGAACTTTCTACTGTAACCGTATTATATTAATGGGGGATTGATAAGCTACCATGAACTTTCTACTGCAACCGTATTATATTTATGGGGATTGACGAGCTAACCATGAACTTTCTACTGCAACCGTATTATATTTATGGGGAGTGACGAGCTAACCATGAACTTTCTACTGCAACCATATTATATTTATGGGGATTGACGAGCTAACCATGAACTTTATACGCAACCATATTATATTTATGGGGATTGACGAACTCCCTATGAACTTTCTACTGCAACCGTATTATATTAATGGGGGATTGATGAGGTACCATGAACTTCCTAATGCAACCATATTATATTGGCGGGGATTGACGCTACCAATGAACTTTCTACTGTAACCGTATTATATTAATGGGGATTGACGAGCTACCCATGAACTTTCCACAACAACCGAATAACCTACTATGAGATTCAGGGCCTCTGTAACACGGTTTTTACGCAATAACTTTTTATCTATGCATTTCATAGATATAACGCTTATTCAGAATACATATTATATCTACACATAAATTTTGACTGTATTCTGCATTACGTAGGTTGAATAAATTTGGTACTTACAATGTAAAAGTGCTCTTTTTGAAGAAAGGCCAACTTACTCAGAGAAAAGGTTTCGAACGCACTCGTTACGTAACTTATGACAGCATTTCTTCCCTCTTTCTCGATGGATGATTGGCTATACGTAACAAAGGCTATACCTCTGGCAATAATGACAAACAAATTTAAATACAAGCAAAGCAGCACACCTTTATGAATTCTGAACCTCTCCACTGATAATTGTCATAATGAACAAACCAACAAAATATGTTAATAAATACAAAAACACTTCGATTATTAGTCTAACTCCCAAAATAAGTTTCCTAAGAAATTACAGTCTGGTTTATAGGTCACAATCAGATTGACAAGAAGTAGGGAATAGATAGTAATTTTCAAAAAACATAGTGGACAAGCTTGTTTTGATAACTGCTATATCCAATGTCATGCAATTTTTATTTATTGGCTATCTACCTATTTACTGAAAAAAAATAGCCGGTATTATATTTTGACTTTAAACCTTCACCAATAATTATCGTCAGAATGATAACTTCATGAGGCTCCACCCACTTTGGCCTCGTTATAATTCAGGATATCCTAAATTATAACGAGGCCAAAGTGGGTGGAGCCTCATGGGCATTGTTGGATTAGAAAATTTAACTTCTGGCCATAAAAACTCATTTCTCGAGTAGTTGTAAGAAGTGCTAAATGATCCTCAAGGATCCCAGCAGTTGGCCTAAACGTTCAATTCATGTATATTACTGCTATACTGTTGCGGCACTACTGTTACAGTAGTATTACTACGCTAGCACAGATACCCCACCCACATCTATGTATCGTTCCACCATTCATAAAGTCTTTGGGTTTCAGAGCCGATGGAACAAGGTGAATGGGTTTCTGTCTAGTGGATGGGCGGCGCAACATTTCGTAAAAAGGTGTTTACTTTGCTTACGTAATGAATGTTTTTCGACTCTTGGCTCGTAATCATTGGCAATGGCGTCGGCTAGATAATTTTTACTCTATAAAAATCAAAACTATCGAGTTTAGGTTATTGATGATGCTGACAAAATTTGTGTGTGGTTGTAAAATATACATATGTCAACTTTCAGCTACATCCGATGCTTTGACAAGGAGCAAAGTCCAAAAAACCGTGTTACAGAGGCCTGAATCTCATAGTAGTTTTAGAATTAATATGGCAGTGAGTGTCATATATATCTCTCGGTGCTGCCACGTTAGAACTCAGTCAAAACTCATACAGCGTTGACATACGAATTAACAAACTCAAAATGCCTGCAAATTTACACAAATCTTCATTCATTTTTGGAGGGCATTGTGGTTATTGTATGAATATACAGTAAATAAGTTGAAATTTTGTTGAAAATGAATAAGCTGACAACTGTGTTCATTTTAACTTAACTATCAAACCTAAATTAACCTACCCATTCTGACTCGGCATGATTTGGATCGCAATTGCTGAACATTGGTAAACAACCTCGTTAATTTAGATGTAGCAATCTTGAATTTTCTGATAGTCATGATAGAAACAATAGTTTTAAAACGTAATATGGACTATCCTTCCTCCATTTCGCCCAAATCTTGTCCTAATCTGAACTGAGGAAAGCCCTAACCCAAAATCAGAGATGACAGAAGTTTCAAGGATCTGATTAATAACTCTCCTACGGCTGGCTCGAAAGATTGGATCTTTATTTACGTGGCAAAGAATCAACTAGTTATTTAGCAACGGGACCTACTGCTTATTGTGGGATCAGAACCACATTATATCGAGAAATTAATTTCTAATCACCAGAAATAAATTCCTCTGGTTCCACATTGGAGGCAGCGAACTCGGGCTACCATGATAAGCGAGTGCGTACACTCATCCAATGAGGAAAAATAAGTAATCTTGCTCTTTTTGTTTGTTTGTTTGTTTTTATGGTGTTTTTACGCTCTTTTTAGTTATGTTGACACTAAAATGGGTGACCTTTTCAGGAAAACTATTTGGGCTACTGTTGATAGAATATTGTCTATAATTGATATGCATGCACAAGAGATGTGCCATCAACTAACTCAATTGGTTAGCATTGTTCAAGCAATATAATTGATTTTCGGTTAAGTTTCAATACTGACATTGGTTTGAATTACTAATATATCAACCGGTCTTACATTATTTTCCCAAAATCTTGACCTACCTATACTCCATGTGTAATCTCGTCACGTATGAGGTGTATTACAACTATTCATACTACGTTCTTTTATACATTTATGTTCATTTTCAGTATTCTTATTATTAATATATCATTATCTACGGTAAGCCAATGCATTATTACTACAGCCGTGTATATGTGTATTACTCTGATTACTATTATTCAAGTTCGAGCGCGTGTATCTCGTATAAGAATTAGTCTATTTATCCTACGTGGTTGAACAAGTGAATGATATGTTCACTACACCTCATATGGCATATACTTTATTACTGAGTCCAATCCTAATGACAGGAGTTTATTCCCATTACGACACTCAACCCTTTTGGGTGCTCTGTACTAACATATTATGCTACAACAAGATAGGTGCAGTCCATTACTGGCTTCACATGAGGTTAAATTCCAATGAAATGCAACAAGCAACACATTACCATTCTTACCAGTCCTCGATAGTATAGTGGTGAGTATCCCGCCTGTCACGCGGGAGGCCGGGTTCGATTCCCCGTCGGGGAGGTACAATTATATTGATGGGCACTGCAAAGCTACCAATAAACTTTCTACTGCAATCGCATTTACTATCTACTGACGAGCTACCTATGATCTTTCTACTGCAACGTATTATATTGATGGGGATTTGACGAACACCCCATGAACTTTCTACTGCAACCTTATTACATTGATGGGGATTGACGAGCTATTCATGAACTTTCTACTGCAACCATATTATTATTAATGGGACTGGGGAATGGATGCTACCCATGAACTTTCTACTGCAACCGTTATTATATTAATGGTGATTGACGAAAGTTGACGAGCTACCCATGAACTTTCCACAACAACCGAATAACTTAGTTTTAGAATTAATATGGCAGTGAGTGTCAGATATATCTCTCGGTGCTGCCACGTCAGAACTCAGTCAAAACTCCTACAGCGTTGACATACGAATTAACAAACTCAAAATGCCTTCAAATTTACACAAATCTTCATTCATTTTTGGAAGGCATTGTGGTTATTGTATGCATATACAGTAAAAACATCATTGTGGTTTATTGTATGCATATACAGTAAATAAGTTGAAATTTTGTTGAAAATGAATATGCTGACAACTGTGATCATTTTAACTTAACATAATCAAACCTAAATTAACCTACCTATTCTGACTCGGCATGATTTGGATCGCAATTGCTGAACAATGGTAAATAACCTCGTTAATTTAGATGTAGGTATCTTGAATTTTCAGAGTCATGATAGTTTTTAACCGTAATATGAACTATCCTTCCTCCATTTCGCCCAAATCTTGTCCTATCTGAACTGTGGAAAGTCCTAACGCAAATTAGAGATGACAGAAGTTTCAAGGAGTAAGTATATCTTAGTTCAATCAGACCACTGATCTGATAAATAACTCTCCTAGGGCTGGCCCGAAGGATTAGATCTTTATTTACGTGGCTAGGAATCAATTGGTTACTTAGACAACGGGACCTACTGCTTATTGTAGGATCAGAACCACATTATATAGAGAAATGAATTTCTAATCACCAGAAATAAATTCCTCTGGTTCCACATTTGCGGCAGCGAACTCGGGCTACCATGATAAGCGAGTGCGTCCACTCATCCAATGAGGAACAATAAGTAATCTTGCTCTTTTTGTTTGTTTGTTTGTTTTTATGGTGTTTTTACGCTCTTCTTAGTTATGTTGACACTAAAATGGGTGACCTTTTCAGGAAAACTATTTGGGCTGCTGTTGATAGAATATTGTCTATAATTGATATGCATGCACAAGAGATGTGCCATCAACTAACTCAATTGGTTAGCATTGTTCAAGCAATATAATTGATTTTCGGTTAATTTCAATACTAACATTGGTTTGAATTACCAATATGTGAACTGGTCTTATATTATTTTCCCAAAATCTTGACCTACCTATACTCCATGTGTAATCTCGTAATGTATGAGGTGTATAACAATTATTCATACTGTGTGCTTTTAGACATGTTGTATGTTCATTTCCAGTATCATTCTTGTCAATATCATTATCTACGGTAAGGCCAATGCATTATTACTACAGCCATGTACATGTGTATTACTCTGATCACTATAATTCAAGTTCGAGCGCGTGTATCTCGTATAACGATTAGTCTATTTATCCTACATGGTTAACAAATGAATGCCATTAAATCACATCTCATATGGTATATACTTTATTAATGAGTCCAACCCTAATCACACAGGAGTTTTTTTTTCCATTACAACACGTCACTTTTTGGTGCTACTTTGTATTACCATATTATGCAACACCCCATACAACAAGATAGGTGTAGTCCATTACTGGCTTCACATGAGGTTAAATTCCAATGAAATGCAACCAAGCAACACATTATCATTCCTTACCAGTCCTCGATAGTATAGTGGTGAGTATCCCCGCCTGTCACGCGGGAGGCCGGGGTTCGATTCCCCGTCGGGGAGGTACAATTATATTGATGGGTACTGCAAAGCTACCAATGAACTTTCAACTGCAATCGCATTTACTATGTACTGACGAGCTTCCTATGATCTTTATACTGCAACGATATATTTGATGGGGATTTGACGAACTCCCTATGAACTTTCTACTGCAACGTATTATATTTAAGGGAATTGACGAGCTAACAATGAACTTTCTACTGCAACCGTATTATATTAATGGGGGATTGCCGAGCTACCCATGAACCTTCTACTGCAGTCATATTATATTTATGGGGATTGACGTGCTACCCATGAACTTCCTAATGCAACCGTATTATATTGGCGGGGATTGACGCTACCAATGAACTTTCTACTGTAACCGTATTATATTAATGGGGATTGACGAGCTACCCATGAACTTTCCACAACAACCGAATAACTTAGTTTTAGAATTAATATGGCAGTGAGTGTCATATATATCTCTCGATGCTGCCACGTCAGAACTCAGTCAAAACTCCTACAGCGTTGACATACGAATTAATAAACTCAAAATGCCTTCAAATTTACACAAATCTTCATTCATTTTTGGAAGGCATTGTGGTTATTGTATGCATATACAGTAAACATCATTGTGGTTATTGTATGCATATACAGTAAATAAGTTGAAATTTTGTTGAAAATGAATATGCTGACAACTGTGATCATTTTAACTTAACATAATCAAACCTAAATTAACCTACCTATTCTGACTCGGCATGATTTGGATCGCAATTGCTGAACAATGGTAAATAACCTCGTTAATTTAGATGTAGGTATCTTGAATTTTCAGAGTCATGATAGTTTTAACCGTAATATGAACTATCCTTCCTCCATTTCGCCCAAATCTTATCCTATCTGAACTGTTGAAAGTCCTAACCCAAATCAGAGACGACAGAACTTTCAAGGAGTATGTATATCTGTATATCTTAGATCAATCAGACCGCTGATCTGATAAATAACTCTCCTAGGGCTGGCCCGAAGGATTAGATTTTTATTTATGTGGCTAGGAATCAATTGGTTACTTAGCAACGGGACCTACTGCTTATTGTAGGATCAGAACCACATTATATCGAGAAATGAATTTCTAATCACCAGACATAAATTCCTTTGGTTCCACATTGGCGGCAGCGAACTCGGGCTACCATGATAAGCGAGTGCGTCCACTCATCAATGACGGACAATAGTAATCTTGCTCTTTTTGTTTGTTTGTTTGTTTTTAGGTGTTTTTACGCTCTTTTTAGTTATGTTGGCACTAAAATGGGTGAGCCTTTTACGAAAACTATTTGGGCTGCTGTTGATAGAATATTGTCTATAATTGATATGCATGCACAAGAGATGTACCATCAACTAACCCAATTGGTTAGCTTTGTTCAAGCAATATAATTGATTTTTGGTTCATTTCAATACTGACATTGGTCTGAATTACCAATATGTGAACTGGTCTTATATTATTTTCCCAAAATCTTGACCTACCTATACTCCTACCTATACTCCATGTGTAATCTCGTAATGTGTCAGATGTATAACAATTATTCATACTGTGTGCTTCTAGACATGTTGTATGTTCATTTCCAGTATCATTCTTGGCAGTATATCATTTCTACGGAAAGGCCAATGCATTATTACTACAGCCATATACATGTGTATTACTCTGATCACTATTATTCAAGTTCGAGCACGTGTATCTCGTATAAGGATTAGTCTATTTATCCTACATGGTTGAACAAATGAATACCATTAAATCACATCTCATATGGTATATACTTTATTAATGAGTCCAATCCTAATGACAAGAGTTTTTTCCATTAAGACACTCAACCCTTTTGGGTGCTTTGTATTACCATATTATGCAACACCCCACACAACAAGATAGGTGTGGTCCATTACTGGCCTCACATGAGGTTAAATTCCAATGAAATGCAACCAAGCAACACATTACCATTCCTTACCAGTCCTCGATAGTATAGTGGTGAGTATCCCCGCCTGTCACGCGGGACCGGCCGGGTTCGATTCCCCGTCGGGGAGGTACAATTATATTTATGGGCACTGCAAAGCTACCAATGAAGAACTTTATACTGCAATCGCATTTACTATCTACTGACGAGCTACCTATGATCTTTCTACTGCAACTTATTATATTGATGGGGATTTGACGAACACCCCATGAACTTTCTACTGCAACTTTATTACATTGATGGGGATTGACGAGCTACCCATGAACTTCCTAATGCAACCGTATTATATTGGCGTGGATTGACGCTACCCATGAACTTTCCACAACAACCGAATAACCTAGTTTTAGAATTAATATGGCAGTGAGTGTCATATATATCTCTCGGTGCTGCCACGTCAGAACTCAGTCAAAACTCCTACAGCGTTGACATACGAATTAGCAAACTCAAAATGCCTTCAAATTTACACAAATCTTCATTCATTTTTCAAAGGCATTGTGGTTATTGTATGCATATACAATAAATAAGTTGAAATTTTGTTGAAAATGAATATGCTGACAACTGTGTTCATTTTAACTTAACGTAATCAAACCTAAATTAACCTACCTATTCTGACTCGGCATGATTTGGACCGCACTTGCTGAACGTTGGTAAATAACCTCGTTAATTTACATGTAGCAATCTTGAATTTTCTGACAGTCATGATAGAAACAATAGTTTTAAACGTAATATGAACTATCCTTACTCCATTTCGCCCAAAACTTGACCTATCTGAACTGTGGAAAGTCCTAACCCAAATCAGAGATGACAGAAGTTTCAAGGATCTGATTAATAACTCTCCTATAGGGCTGGCTCGAAAGATTGGATCTTTATTTACGTGGCAAAGAATTAACTGGTTATTTAGCAACGGGACCTACTGCTTATTGTGGGATCAGAACCACATTATATCGAGAAATGAATTTCTAATCACCAGAAATAAATTCCTCTGGTTCCACATTGGAGGCAGCGAACTCGGGCTACCATGATAAGCGAATGCGTCCACTCATCCAATGACGAACAATAAGTAATCTTGCTTTTTGTTTGTTTGTTTTTTATGGTGTTTTTACGCTCTTTTTAGTTATGTTGACACTAAAATGGGTGACCTTTTCAGGAAAACTATTTGGGCTGCTGTTGATAGAATATTGTCTATAATTGATATGCATGCACAAGAGATGTACCATCAACTAACCCAATTGGTTAGCATTGTTCAAGCAATATAACTGATTTTCGGTTAATTTCAATACTGACATTGGTTTGAATTACCAATATATGAACTGGTCTTACATTATTTTCCCAAAATCTTGACCTACCTATACTCCATATGTAATCTCGTCATGTATGAGGTGTATTACAACTATTCATACGATGTTCTTTTATACATTTATGTTCATTTTCAGTATTCTTATTATTAATATATCGTTATCTACGGTAAGGCCAATGCATTATTACTACAGCCATGTATATGTGTATTACTCTGATTACTATTATTCAAGTTCGAGCGCGTGTATCTCGTATAAGGATTAGTCTATTTATCCTACGTGGTTGAACAAGTGAATGATATGTTCACTACACCGCATATGGCATATACTTTATTACCGAGTCCAATCCTAATGACAGGAGTTTTTTTCCATTACGACTCTCAACTCTTTTGGGTGCTCTGTACTAACATATTATGCTACAACAAGATAGGTGTAGTCCATTACTGGCCTCACATGAGGTTAAATTCCAATGAAATACAACCAAGCAACACATTTTCATTCCTTACCTGTCCTCGATAGTATAGTGGTGAGTATCCCCGCCTGTCACGCGGGAGGCCGGGGTTTGATTCCCCGTCGGGGAGGTACAATTATATTGATGGGCACTGCAAAGCTACTAATAAACTTTCTACTGCAATCGCATTTACTATGTACTGACGAGCTACCTATGATCTTTCTACTGCAACCTTATTAGATTGATGGGGATTGACGAGCTACCCATGAACTTTCTACTGTAACCGTATTATATTTAATGGGGAATTGATAAGCTACCATGAACTTTCTACTGCAACCGTATTATATTTATGGGGATTGACGAGCTACCCATGAACTTTCTACTGCAACCGTATTATATTTATGGGATTGACGAGCTAACCATGAACTTTCTACTGCAACCATATTATATTTATGGGGATTGACGAGCTAACCATGACTTTCTACGCAACCATATTATATTTATGGGGATTGACGAACTCCCTATGAACTTTCTACTGCAAACCGTATTATATTAATGGGGGATTGATGAGGTACCCATGAACTTCCTAATGCAACCATATATATTGGCGGGGATTGACGCTACCAATGAACTTTCTACTGTAACCGTATTATATTAATGGGGATTGACGAGCTACCCATGAACTTTCCACAACAACCGAATAACTACTATGAGATTCAGGGCCTCTGTAACACGGTTTTTACGCAATAACTTTTTATCTATGCATTTCATAGATATAACGCTTATTCAGAATACACATTATATCTACACATAAATTTTGACTGTATTCTGCATTACGTAGGTTGAATAAATTTGGTACTTACAATGTAAAAGTGACTCTTTTTGAAGAAAGGCCAACTTACTCAGAGAAAAGGTTTCGAACGCACTCGTTACGTAACTTATGACAGCATTTCTTCCCTCTTTCTCGATGGATGATTGGCTATACGTACAAAGGCTATACCTCTGGCAATAATGACAAACAAATTTAAATACAAGCAAAGCAGCACACCTTTATGAATTCTGAACCTCTCCACTGATAATTGTCATAATGAACAAACCAACAAAATATGTTAATAAATACAAAAACACTTCGATTATTAGTCTAACTCCCAAAATAAGTTTCCTAAGAAATTACAGTCTGGTTTATAGGTCACAATCAGATTGACAAGAAGTAGGGAATAGATAGTAATTTTCAAAAACATAGTAGACAAGCTTGTTTTGATAACTGCTATATCCAATGTCATGCAATTTTTATTTGTTGGCTATCTACCTATTTACTGAAAAAAAATAGCCGGTATTATATTTTGACTTTAAACCTTCACCAATAATTATCGTCAGAATGATAACTTCATGAGGCTCCACCCACTTTGGCCTCGTTATAATTCAGGATATCCTGAATTATAACGAGGCCAAAGTGGGTGGAGCCTCATGGGCATTGTTGGATTAGAAAATTTAACTTCTGGCCATAAAAACTCATTTCTCGAGTAGTTGTAAGAAGTGCTAAATGATCCTCAAGGATCCCAGCAGTTGGCCTAAACGTTCAATTCATGTATATTACTGCTATACTGTTGCGGCACTACTGCTACAGTAGTATTACTACGCTAGCACAGATACCCCACCCACATCTATGAATCGTTCCGCCATTCATAAAGTCTTTGGGTTTCAGAGCCGATGGAACAAGGTGAATGGGTTTCTGTCTGGTGGATGGGCGGCGCAACATTTCGTAAACAGGTGTTTACTTTGCTTACGTAATGAATGTTTTTCGACTCTTGGCTCGTAATCATTGGCCATGGCGTCGGCTAGATAATTTTTACTCTATAAAAATCAAAACTATCGAGTTTAGGTTATTGATGATGCTGACAAAATTTGTGTGTGTAAAATATACATATGTCAACTTTCAGCTACATCCGATGCTTTGACAAGGAGCAAAGTCCAAAAAACCGTGTTACAGAGGCCCTGAATCTCATAGTAGTTTTAGAATTAATATGGCAGTGAGTGTCATATATATCTCTCGGTGCTGCCACGTCAGAACTCAGTCAAAACTCATACAGCGTTGACATACGAATTAACAAACTCAAAATGCCTGCAAATTTACACAAATCTTCATTCATTTTTGGAGGGCATTGTGGTTATTGTATGAATATACAGTAAATAAGTTGAAATTTTGTTGAAAATGAATAAGCTGACAACTGTGTTCATTTTAACTTAACATAATCAAACCTAAATTAACCTACCCATTCTGACTCGGCATGATTTGGATCGCAATTGCTGAACATTGGTAAACAACCTCGTTAATTTAGATGTAGCAATCTTGAATTTTCTGATAGTCATGATAGAAACAATAGTTTTAAACGTAATATGGACTATCCTTACTCCATTTCACCCAAATCTTGTCCTATCTGAACTGAGGAAAGCCCTAACCCAAATCAGAGATGACAGAAGTTTCAAGGATCTGATTAATAACTCTCCTACGGCTGGCTCGAAAGATTGGATCTTTATTTACGTGGCAAAGAATCAACTAGTTATTTATCAACGGGACCTACTGCTTACTGTGGGATCAGAACCACATTATATCGAGAAATTAATTTCTAATCACCAGAAATAAATTCCTCTGGTTCCACATTGGAGGCAGCGAACTCGGGCTACCATGATAAGCAAGTGCGTTACACTCATCAATGAGGAAATAAGTAATAATCTTGCTCTTTTTGTTTTTGTTTGTTTGTTTGTTTTTATGGTGTTTTTACGCTCTTTTTAGTTATGTTGACACTAAAATGGGTGACCTTTTCAGGAAAACTATTTGGGCTACTGTTGATAGAATATTGTCTATAATTGATATGCATGCACAAGAGATGTGCCATCAACTAACTCAATTGGTTAGCATTGTTCAAGCAATATAATTGATTTTCGGTTAATTTCAATACTGACATTGGTTTGAATTACTAATATATTAACCGGTCTTACATTATTTTCCCTAAATCTTGACCTACCTATACTCCATGTGTAATTTCGTCACGTATGAGGTGTATTACAATATTCATACTATGATCTTTTATACATTTATGTTCATTTTCCAGTATTCTTATTATTAATATATCATTATCTACGGTAAGGCCAATGCATTATTACTACAGCGTGTATATGTGTATTACTCTGATTACTATTATTCAAGTTCGAGCGCGTGTATCTCGTATAAGAATTAGTCTATTTATCCTACGTGGTTGAACAAGTGAATGATATGTTCACTACACCGCATATGGCATATACTTTATTACTGAGTCCAATCCTAATGGACAGGAGTTTATTCCCATTACGACACTCAACCCTTTTGGGTGCTCTGTACTAACATATTATGCTACAACAAGATAGGTGCAGTCCATTACTGGCTTCACATGAGGTTAAATTCCAATGAAACTGCAACAAGCAACACATTACCATTCCTTACCAGTCCTCGATAGTATAGTGGTGAGTATCCCGCCTGTCACGCGGGAGGGCCGGGGTTCGATTCCCCGTCGGGGAGGTACAATTATATTGATGGTCACTGCAAAGCAACCAATGAACTTTTTTACTGCAATCGCATTTACTATGTACTGACGAGCTACCTATGATCTTTCTACTGCAACTTATTATATTGATGGGGATTTGGACGAACACCCCATGAACTTTCTACTGCAACCTTATTAACATTGATGGGGATTGACGAGCTACTCATGAACTTTCTACTGCAACATATTATATTAATGGGGAATTAATGAGCTACCATGAACTTTCTACTGCAACCGTATCATATAATGGGGGATTGATGAACTACCCATGAACCTTTCTACTGCAGTCATATTATATTTATTTGGGGATTGACGAGCTACCCATGGAACTTCCTAATGCAAACCGTATTATATTGGCGATTGACGCTACCAATGAACTTTCTACTGTAACCGTATTATATTAATGGGGATTGACGAGCTACCCATGAACTTTCCACAACAACCGAATAACCTAGTTTTAGAATTAATATGGCAGTGAGTGTCATATATATCTCTCGGTGCTGCCACGTCAGAACTCAGTCAAAACTCTTACAGCGTTGACATACGAATTAACAAACTCAAAATGCCTTCAAATTTACGCAAATCTTCATTCATTTTTGGAAGGTATTGTGGTTATTGTATGCATATACAGTAAATAAGTTGAAATTTTGTTGAAAATGAATATGCTGACAACTGCGTTCATTTTAACTTAGGCATAAATCAGAACCTAAATTAACGCCCTACCTATTCTGACTCGGCATGATTTGGATCGCAATTGCTGAAAATTGGTAAATAACCTCGTTAATTTAGATGTAGCTATATTCAATTTTTAGACAGTCATGATAGAAACAGTAGTTTTAAACGTAATATGAACTATCCTTCCCCTATTTCGCCCGAAACTTGTCCTATCTGAACTGTGGATAGTCCTAACCCAAATCAGAGACGACAGAACTTTCAAGGAGTAGGTATATCTTAGTTTAATCAGACCACTGATCTGTTTAATAGCTCTCCTAGGCTGGCCCGTAGGATTGGATCTTTATTTACGTGGCTAGGAATCAGTTGGTTACTTAGCAACGGGACCTACTGCTTATTGTGGGATCAGAACCACATTATATCGAGAAATGAATTTCTGATCACCAGAAATAAATTCCTCTGTTTCCACATTGGAGGCAGCGAACTCGGGCTACCATGATAAGCGAGTGCGTCCCCTCATCCACTGTTGACTGTTGACACTAAAATGGGTGAACTTATCAGGAAAACTGCTTAGGCCTATGTTGATAGAATATTGTCTATAATTGATCATTTTAATTTAACATAATCAAACCTAAATTAACCTACCTATTCTGACTCGGCATGATTTGGATCGCAATTGCTGAACAATGGTAAATAACCTCGTTAATTTAGATGTAGCTATCTTCAATTTTCAGACAGTCATGATAGAAACAATAGTTTTTTAAACGTAATATGAACTATCCTTCCTCCATTTCGCCCAAATCTTGTCCCTATTCTGAACTGTGGAAAGTCCTAACCCAAATCAGAGACGACAGAACTTTCAAGGAGTAAGTATATCTTGGTTCAATCAGACCACTGATCTGTTTAATAGCTCTCCTAGGGCTGGCCGAAGGATTGGATCTTTATTTACGTGGCTAGGAATCATTGGTTATTTAGCAACGGGACCTACTGCTTATTGTGGGATCGAACCATATTATATATATCGAGAAATGAATTTCTAATCACCAGAAATAAATTCCTCTGTTTCCACATTGGAGGCAGCGAACTCGGGCTACCATGATAAGCGAGTGCATCCACTCATCCAATGAGGAAAAATAAGTAATCTTGCTCTTTTTGTTTGTTTGTTTGTTTTTATGGTGTTTATACGCTCTTTTTAGTTATGTTGACACTAAAATGGGTGACCTTTTCAGGAAAACTATTTGGGCTGCCGTTGATAGAATATTGTCTATAATTGATATGCATGCACAAGAGATGTACCATCAACTAACCCAATTGGTTAGCATTGTTCAAGCAAAATAATTCAAACCAATACTGACATTGGTTTGAATTACCAATATATGAACTGGTCTTATGTTATTTTCCCAAAATCTTGACCTACCTATACTCCATGTGTAATCTCGTCATGTATGAGGTGTATTACAACTATTTATACTATGTTCTTTTATACATTTATGTTCATTTTCAGTATTATTATTAATATATCATTATCTACGGTAAGGCCAATGCATTATTACTACAGCCATGTATATGTGTATACTCTGATTACTATTATTCAAGTTCGAGCGCGTGTATTTCGTATAAGGATTAGTATTTATCCTACGTGGTTGAACAAGTGAATGATATGTTCACTACACCTCATATGGCATATACTTTATTATTGAGTCCAATCCTAATGACAGGAGTTTTTTCCATTACGACACTTAACCCTTTTAGGTGTTATGTACTAACATATGCTACAACAAGATAGGTGTAGTCCATTACTGGCCTCACATGAGGTTAAATTCCAATGAAATACAACCAAGCAACACATTACCATTCCTTACAGTCCTAGATATATAGTGGTGAGTATCCCCGCCTGTCACGCGGGAGGCCGGGTTCGATTCCCCGTCGGGGAGGTACAATTATATTGATGGTCACTGCAAGCAACCAATGAACTTTCTACTACAATCGAATTTACTATGTACTGACGAGCTACCTATGATCTTTCTACTGCAACTTATTATATTGATGGGGATTTGACGAACACCCCATGAACTTTCTACTGCAACTCTATTACATTGATGGGGATTGACGAGCTACTCATGAACTTTCTACTGCAACCATATTATATTAGTGGGGAATTAATGAGCTACCCATGAACCTTCTACTGCAGGCATATTATATTTATGGGGATTGACAAGCTACCCATGAACTTCCTAATGCAACCGTATTATATTGCGGGGATTGACACTACCAATGAACTTTCTACTGTAACCATATTATATTAATGGGGATTGACGAGCTACCCATGAACTTTCCACAACAACCGAATAACTTAGTTTTAGAATTAATATGGCAGTGAGTGTCATATATATCTCTCGGTGCTGCCACGTCAGAACTCAGTCAAAACTCCTACAGCGTTGACATACGAATTAACAAACTCAAAATGCCTTCAAATTTACACAAATCTTCATTCATTTTTCGAAGGCATTGTGGTTATTGTATGCATATACAATAAATAAGTTGAAATTTTGTTGAAAATGAATATGCTGACAACTGTGTTCATTTTAACTTAACATAATCAAACCTAAATTAACCTACCTATTCTGACTCGGCATGATTTTGGACCGCACTTGCTGAACATTGGTAAACAACCTCGTTAATTTAGATGTAGCAATCTTGAATTTTCTGACAGTCATGATAGAAACATAGTTTTAAACGTAATATGAACTATCCTTACTCCATTTCGCCCAAATCTTATCCTATCTGAACTGTGGAAAGTCCTATCCCAAATCAGAGATGACAGAAGTTTCAAGGATCTGATTAATAACTCTACTAGGGCTGGCTCGAAAGATTGGATCTTTATTTACGTGGCAAAGAATCAACTGGTTATTTAGCAACGGGACCTACTACTTTTTGTGGGATCAGAAACTACATTATATCGAGAAATTAATTTCTAATCACCAGAAATAAATTCCTCTGGTTCCACATTGGAGGCAGCGAACTCGGGCTACCATGATAAGCGAGTGAGTACACTCATCCAATGAGGAACAATAAGTAATCTTGCTCTTTTTGTTTGTTTGCTTGTTTTTATGGTGTTTTTATTCTCTTTTCAGTTATGTTGACACTAAAATGGGTGACCTTTTCAGGAAAACTATTTGGGCTGCCGTTGATAGAATATTGTCTATAATTGATATGCATGCACAAGAGATGTACCATCAACTAACCCAATTGGTTAGCATTGTTCAAGCAAAATAATTCAAACCAATACTGACATTGGTTTGAATTACCAATATATGAACTGGTCTTACATTATTTTCCCCAAAATCTGACCTACCTATACTCCATGTGTAATCTCGTCATGTATGAGGTGTATTACAACTATTCATACTATGTTCTTTTATACATTTATGTTCATTTTCAGTATTCTTATTATTAATATATCGTTATCTACGGTAAGGCCAATGCATTATTACTACAGCCATATATATGTGTATTACTCTGATTACTATTATTCAAGTTCGAGCGCGTGTATCTCGTATAAGGATTAGTCTATTTATCCTACGTGGTTGAACAAGTGAATGATATGTTCACTACACCTCATATGGCATATACTTTATTAATGAGTCCAATCCTAATGACAGGAGTTTATTCCCATTACGACACTCAACCCTTTTGGGTGCTCTGTACTAACATATATTGCTACACCCCATACAACATGATAGGTTTAATCCATTACTGGCCTCACATGAGGTTAAATTCCAATGAAATACAACCAAGCAACACATTTTCATTTCTTACCAGTCCTCGATAGTATATGTGGTGAGTATCCCCGCCTGTCACGCGGGAGGCCGGGGTTCGATTCCCGTCGGGGAGGTCAATTATATTAGAGGGGACTGACGAATTGCTTATGAACTGTCTACTTGAAGCGTGTACTGTACATGGAGACGTTTTAATTAGCCAAGTTAAAACTAAGTCGAATTGCTTTGGACACCCCAATGAAAATAAGTTTTGAACCCTTAAATTTTGACAAATGTTAATTCATTCTTGGATCGAACTGTGATATGTTCAAATTTTACTGAAAATTAAACTGTTTATAATTGTTTACATTTCAACCAAATTTCATCTAACATTACCAATTTAAATTAATCATCTATACTTGTCAAGATTTGGATTTCAATTACTAAAGAATCGTAAATAGCTTTGTTAATTCATGCGACTATCTGAAATTTTCGGAAAGTTTGGATTGTGATGCTGGTTTTAAAATAATATAAAAAACTTCATTCGTGTAATCTTTATCTACCTACAGTATGTAAAGTCTTAACTCTGTACCTAGAAAACAGATGTTTCTGGGAGTGATCCTACTCTTAGAAACAAAGAACATATTCTGAGTTATATTAAAATATAATATGGCTGACATTTCCAAAACAGCTGTTCAGGTTGTTGCAATAAAATATTGTATATCGTTGATATACGTGCACAAGAGGTATGCCATCAACTGATCCAACTGCTTTAGCATCGTAAATAATTAGGTACTGTTTCATTTAGCCTTGGCACTGACACTGATTTTAATTCCAATAATATTTGTGAACTTGTTTTACATCATTTTGCCAAAATCTTGACCAGCATGTACTACCTCATTTTGATATAAACGGGCATTCCATGCATAATCTTGGTCTTTGAAACAGGAATATTCCATTAACTTCCTGGCTGTCAAGTATAGGGGTATTACAACTATTCATACAGGTTGTATGTTCATTTCCAGTATAATTATAATTGCAGTTATAACTGTTACTAATGCCATGATGGATGGATGGATTATGGAATTTTGGGCATAGCCCAAGCGCTGGGACCTATAAGATCATTCAGCGCTGAAATGAAAGTATGGCTAGATGGAAAAATGAGAATGAAATGAAATGAAAATGATAAACTGATGACAATCCTGCACTTGAACAGGACTGTACATCAGCAAAGGCCATTTTACTCTCCCCCCAGCATTCCGATCATCCAAAGTTATGAAAGATCATTTTGGCCAGGGGGCCTAATGCCATGATATGTGTATTACTCTGATTACTATTATTAAGGTTCGAGGGGATGCATCTCATAATAGCCTGTTCATCATACGTGGCTGAACAAGTGAATGATATATTTTCAAATCTCATATGGTATATACTTTGGTATTGAGCCCTACTGGGTGCTTTGTATAATCGTACTGTTACACTCCATGCAACAAGGACAGGTGTCGTCCATTAAACTACCTCTCACGAGGTTAAATTCAATTCCAAGGAAATACCACTAAGCAAAACATTTTCCTTCACATCAATCCTCGATAGTATAGTGGTGAGTAATCCCCGCCTGTCATCGCGGGAGGCCGGGTTCGATTCCCCGTCGGGGAGGTACAATTATATTGGAGGGGTTTGACGAGCTGCTAATGATTGTATGTCTGCTTGAAATGAATAGTGAGGTATGTTTTAACATCCTTGAAAACATTTCCAGGGTGATAATAGCAGCGAAAATTAATGGAAAACTGCTACACCTTATTCACTGCGCTGCTTACAAATGCAAATAAGCTTAAATACCTTTAAATTTTGACAAATTACCTACCTAAATTATTCATTCTAGATTTTCCTAGATTTGGATCGCAACTGCTAAAGAGCCGTAAATAGCATTGCTCACTATGTGATCATCTGGTATTTCATAAAGTTTGGAGAGTGATATTGGTTTTAAAATAACATAAACAACTCCATTCGCCAAATATGTAAAGTCTGAACTTAGTGGACAGAAAATATATGTTTCAGAGAGTATAGCCTAAGGTTGGCCTTGGAAACAAGAAGTATTTATTGAGATATGTACAGAATAACATGACTGGCATTTTCAAAAATGTTGTTCAGGTTGTAGATACAATATTGTGTGTCACTGATATAATTGCACAATAGATGTGTCATTGTAGTATTGTAAGCATTGTAAATAATTCAGTTCAGTTTCAGTTAGTTTCGACAGTGACACTGATTTTAATTCTAATGGTATTTATGGTGAAACTGGTCTTACACCATTTTGTCAAAAATCTTGACCTATCTATATACTTCTTTATGGTGAGATATAAAAAAAATGGACATTTCATGCGTATTTATCTTGCTCTTTGAAGTTGTTGTTTTAGATTAAGCTGGCCTTATGCCAGCACGGGCTCTTGCTCACAGGGCAGCCCATAGAAACACAAAGCACTTCCATCAGCTCCCCGCCTGTAGTGTACAATGGGTGTATTACTGCTATTCTTATTGTTTATTTTGGGTTAATTTCACTATTATTATCACCTATATGACCTTTACTCGAATAATATTAAAATAAAACATAAATCTAGGCCAAAGACCAAGCGCTGGCACCTGTGAGGTTATTCAGCGCTGAAACGGAAAACTGACAATAAGAAGGTTACTAACAAGAGGAAAACCTCGTAGTTGCGCTATGAATCAATGTCAGGAGAAGTGGAAAGTATGATGGAAAAAAGAGAATATGAATGAAGGTGCAGTAAAAGGAATGAAAGGATTGCCGAAGGGGCGCTGACCTGACATTGCCTTAGTACTGCCACTACAGTGTGATGCGTATTACTTTTATTTACGTGGTAGCAATGTATATAACGTTTGGAAGGGTTAGTCTTCTTCCCTATGTGATGAATTTGTCAATTAAATGTTCAATACAACTCAAATTGTACTTTCAAGTTAAACCCAGTGCTAATGACGTTATATGACCCATAAAACTATTCACACGAGGCACAATCAAATTCCTAAGAAAAACAAAATGTAAAACATTTTCGACTCGCCAGTCCTCGATAGTATAGTGGTTAGTATCCCGCCTGTCACGCGGGAGGCCGGGTTCGGTTCCCCGTCGGGGAGACGCAATTCTTTTCAAAGGGCCGACAAAATGCTCATGAGGAGTTTACTGCTAAGGTGGAAAAATACAAGTTTGTAAAAATGTGGTGAACTTAAGTTTTAACATTTGATTCCACTGCATCGAGACCCCTTTAAAACTGAAGAATTTGCTTGTCATACTGAACAAACAGATTCTTTAAACATTTTTTTTATATTGAACAAGGGCTTCTGTAAAAAAATTATACTGACCGAGGGATTTTCATATAAACAATTTTATATTAAGCATGGGATTCTTTAAAAAAAATTATAATGAACAAGGGATTCTTTAAAAACAATTTTATAATGGACATAGGATTCTTTAACAAAAATTATAATGAACAAGGGATACTTTAAAAAAATTTATAATGAACAAGGGATTCTTTAAAAAAAAATTTATAATGAACAAGGTATTCTTTAAATTAAAATTTATAATGAACAAGGGATTCTTTAAAAAAATTATAATGAACAAGAGATTCTTTAAAAAGGTTTATAATGAACAAGGGATTCTTTTAAAATTTATAATGAACAAGGATTATTTAAAAAATTATAATGAACAAGGTATTCTTTAAAATAAATTATACTGAACATGGGATGCTTAAAAAAAAAAGTTGTTTATACTGAAGGGATTCGTTAAAAGCAACTTTTTAAAATTGAAGAATAATCAATAATAATTTACCGTACAGTATTTAACTCATTTTTGCTGGCAACAATGTTAACGACAGTAATCTCTTTCTTTCCCTCCCTCCACTTCTTTATAATGCAATACCCAACACAATCAAAACTAAACTGACCCGTTCCCGTTCAAATTATGGACGAATTGGTTACCGTTTATTGATAAGAAATTGGCCTATTCTACTTCTGGATAAGCTGGTTACAATTGCTTTGATATCCAGTGTCTCCTCAAATCATGTATTTATCTACGAATTTCGAAAAGTTCCGACAGCAACATCAGTTGGAAACCGAGTAAAAAGTCATTTCACCAAAACACTATACCTTAACGCCTCTTGACCTAACAACACCACCATGAAAAGCGTCAATGCAATACAGTACCAATTTATTCTAAAATACAACAAAAGCCCATTCAAGGGGTACATCGGGCTCTTTTAGATGAACATCATCTGCAGAGGTCACCCCGTTCCATTGACTGGTTAAGATTCACTTGTTCATGATGAATAACCTTGGTTATTTTTCGATTAGAAATCGTGCCGCTGATCAGTCACTGCTGTGAAAAGGCTCGATGTGTTTACTAGTTTAGCACCGGATATCCTAATCAGTGATAGCCCAGCTAGAAATTTTGTTTGTATACACAACGGAGAACGAGAGCATGAACTGATAAGGAATGACAGAACAGGGGAGGATGGGTGCTCAAAATAGGAATCATTTCGTCTCACGGTTTCATACCCCGTAGGAGGATATTTGCCTTCAGTGCACCTCACGGGGCGCACTGCAGGCATTACTAAACGTTTTTTAGCAGCATTCCTTCTGCCCATAGCTGCATCCCCTTTCATTCCTTGTACTGTACCTCCATTTCTATTATCTTTCTTGCATCTTGCCATCCACCCTCTCACAATTATTTCAACTGCAAGGTTTTCATCCTGTTCCACCTTTCAAGCCAACCTACTGTTTAATTTCCCTTAAAGCACTGAATAACCTTGTAGGTTCCAGCACTTGGTCTTTGGCCTAAACCCTATATTCCATAGGTTCTTATTCCGGGAAGAGGGTGAGTTGATGAGTTTCGGCAGAGCAATCCACGCCACAAAGGTGTCTGTGACCGAGGAGCAAGAATTTACCAAACAACCAGAAGGCCTGACTCTTAAGCCAGGGGTTCATGCGCCACTCACTCTGTGGCGCCAGCAGAGTGACTCGTGTACTTCTGGTCTAAAGGCCCCATACACTGAACGATTGTCTGAACGACTGTCTGTATCGTTCACAAAAACATTGTGTATGGCCTTGTCAGAATGCAAAAGCGGGCGGAGCTTCGTGTCTGAACGATCTCAGCGGGAATCTGTCACGACCAGGACCAGGTTGCTGGCTTGCGACTTAAGTCTGTCATACACAAATCGTTCAATGTATGGGTTTGTCTGCCGATATGACGTTATCGCGCGCGTCTCTTCTACAGATGATGCCATGTCTTCTCGAGACAAAATCTTTGTTCAGACTGAAATCGGTGCGGAACTCGTTCATTCTGCATGAATAGTATGTGTGCGGGTCGATAACGACAATCGTTCAGACAATCATTCAGTATTGGTATGGGGGCCTTAAGAGTCTGCAAGGAACTTCATTGGTGACGTGTAGCCCAAAGCCGCGACGGATATGCTTTTGAAAGAGCCATCTTGGCAGCGGTATGGCATCAGGGTTCAAAACCCTCAGGCTACGTTGACTGAATTTAAAATATCGGCCTAAAATCTAAATGATAAGCGCTGGGACCTATGAGGTCATTCAGCGCTCAAAGCAAAACTGAGAGTTAAAAGCCTTAATGATGTATATAACAGGAGGAAAACCTAGCAGTTGCAATATGAAATAATTGTTAGAAGAGGTGGAAAGTACAATGGAAGAAAGGGAATTCGAACGGAGGTACAGTAAAGGGAATGAAAAGGGGTTGCAGCTAGGAGTCGAAGGGACGTTGCAAAGAACCTTAAGTAATGCCTACAGTGCACAGCGTGAGGTATACTGACGGCACTATTCACCCTATACGGAGCTCAGACTAGGTAAAGGATGCGTGTGTTAGATTGGACTGAGATAGGTAACATCGAAGTAAAAAACAAAAACATTGTAAATAGTTCACCATGTCAATTCGAGTTGTACATTTAACTGGTATCCTAGTAAGAAACAAGCATTAAGGCCGATTACATTCTCAGCTGTCACTGAAGAAGGAATCAGAAGGTGAATATGGCAATGATTACGGTCTCTCTCTCTCGAGGCAATCATATTTAAAAAAAATGTCAAGAATCATCCATCCAGTTTAAACCAGTATAAAAATTATCAAATTAATAATGCCTTTAAAACTTCAACTACTTTATAACGCTGGATCGTGCAGAAGCAGGCTCAAATATTTGCTGACAATTAAGATGGCAATGACAGTTTTCATTTCGCCCTAACTTTATGTCTCCACATCCAACCTAGCGGAACCTTTAACCCGAACTCTTCTGTACTTCACCCCCCCAAATGTTGATGAGAATGACGAATGGGGTGAAAACATGCGAACGGGAAGAAGAAATGTGATAAGAAACACGTTCATAGGACTGACACTCAATAAAACTCGAAGCATCTCGTCCAAGACTCGAGAAGAGAGAGAGAGAGAGAGAGAGAGACCGAGAGAGAGAGAGAGAGAGAGAGAGAGAGAGAGAAAGTCGCGTTTGCAATCCATACATGCTGCACATTTCCTCAGTAACTTTCAATGACGTCAGTGGTCTTTCAAGTTGTCGACCAGTGGCGTGCAGTATCACAAGCTTTTCCATTATGTTGGTGCCCTAAAAGGGAATGAAATATATACAGTTTAGGCCAAAGGGCCAAAGCACTAGGACTATGAGGTCATTCAGCGCTGAGATGGAAATTGAGAGTAGGTAGGTTTGAAAGGTGTAACAAGAGGAAAACCTCAAAGCAGTTGCGCTATGAAATAATTATCACGAGGGTGGATAGCAAGATGCAAAATATAGATACGAATGGAGGTACATGGTGCCCTAAAAGAGCATTTTTCATTTTGGTCCTGGGGCAAAGGTCTCCAGATATCCCTTCACTCAATCCCCCCCCCCCCTCTATAAAACATAAAAAAACAGGCATACCTTAATTACACCATCAATCGAGAGTGCCAATTCTCCCATGTATACTATCTACACTTCTCTCACTACCCTACGAACATAGGGAATTACCAAAGTAAACATCAATAAACCGTTTTGGTCCGAAGCTTCTTCAAACATTTTTCTGTAAAAAACTTCAAAGCATCATCGCCTTTCAAGAAACCTTCCTTTGACACCATATAACCTTGCCATCTATGATTCAGACCATGAGGACCTCAAAGCCTCTTCAGCTTCGATGACAGAAGGTTATCCAGAAAGGAGGTTTATTATCAAACAATACTCGGCCTTCAAGGTCAACGTAGCCGATGTTAAGATCTCAATAATGTGTACATAAGCCAGGATACTCTCACAACTTTTGCTATGGATTATTCACGACTATACAACAGATCACATTTGCATAATGCTTGTTCCCTGAAAACAATTTTATTTCATGTTTTAATAAACTTCATTCAAAATCACTTTCAAAATTAGCGGATTTTATTTCATGTTTTAACATAATTCAAAATCACTCTTAAAATTAGCGATGCATCTTTACTGCTCCATCTCAGACATAAAAAGATTTACAGCTGATTTAACGTCAACACCTTGGCTGGACCGCTCTTTAACATTTCACTGGCTATACGAGTCTGTTGTGAACTGCAATATTTTGCGTGAGCTTGCAAAATAATATTGCATGTTACATCCAACAGACCACTCCTCCC
>NC_087203.1:39705997-39755997 GCF_015104395.2 Macrobrachium nipponense
TTGCAGACTTTTGCCGAAAAGCCCTTAGCTCTGACGAGACTCTTGATAGTCTGAATCCAGTCAGACTGAGAGCGGGGAGGTTTTTTGTGAAACCTGTCGAAGTGGGGCTGTTTGAGCAGATCGACTCTTAGAGGTAGGGATCTTGGACATCCACCAGCCATTCCAGTATCTGTGAACCAGTCGTGGGCGGGCCAGAACGGAGCTATCAAAGTCATCCTTGCTCCCTCTGAAGCTGCGAACTTCCTTAACGTTTCCCTAGAATCTGAAAGGCGGGAACGCGTAAAGATCCAGATTTCTCCAATCCCATCAGGAATGCATCTATTGCCACTGCTCTTGGGTCTGCAATAGGGGAGCAGTATAGATCTATCCGCGCATTCCTGGAGGTCGCAAATAGATCGAGATGGGGCCTGCCCCACGTCCTCCACAGCTCCTGCATACGTCCGCGTGCAGAGTCCACTCTGAGGGAAGGACTTGATTCCTTCTGCTTAGCAGATCCGCTCTGACATTTCTTTCTCCCTGTACGAACCTGGTGAGAAGCCTTATCTTCCTTTCCTCTGACCACAGGAGGAGCGATCTCGCTGTCTCGTACAGGGAGAAAGAGTGAGTCCCCCCCTGTTCCGAATGTAAGCCAGGGCTGTGGTGTTGTCCGAGTTGATCTGAACATATTTCCCCTTTTACGAGGGGTTCGAAGGTCTTGAGAGCTAACCAAATCGCTGTTAGCTCCTTCTTGTGATGTGCCAGGACACCTGATCCCCCATCCAGGTGCCTGACATTCTCTCGACCCGAGAGTAGCTCCAACCATGTCCGAAGCGTCTGCATACAACACTAGTTGAGGTTCCGAACCCTGCAAGGAAAGGCCTTCCTTGAACAATAGAGGGTCTAGCCACACCAGTATATCCTCCTTTATCTCTTGCGAAATCTTGAACGCAAAGTCCAGACCTTGAGATTTTCGATCCCAGTTCCTCGTCAGGAAGAACTGTAGGGGTCTGAGGTGCAACCTTCCTAGAGAAACGAATTGCTCCAGCGAGGAGAGTGTCCCCAACAGACTCATCCACTCCCTCGCTGTGCATACATCTTTCTCTAGAAAGATTGCTTACCCTTCTCCAAACTCGGGTTATCCTCTCTGGGGACGGATACGCCCGAAAAACCTGAGAAGCCATCAGAATCCCCAGATATATACGCTCTTGACTGGGGATTAGCTGTGACTTTCTCGAAAATTCACTAGCAAACAAACCCAGAGAAGCTGCTAGATCCAACGTCACTCGAATATCCTCCAGACATTTCTCCTTGGATTGGCCTGATAAGCCTAATCGTCCAAGTAGAGGGAAATCCTCACTCCCTCGAGATGAAGCCACTGGGCAACGTTCTTCATCAGTCCTGTGAATACTTGGGGGGGGGGGGTCCGTGGAAAGGCCAAAGCATAGGGCCTGAACTGAAAAACGTTCCCCTCCCCTCCACATGATCTGAGAAATTTGCGAGAAGAAGGATGGATCGGCACATGGAAGTAAGCGTCCTGAAGGTCCAGCGACACCATCCAGTCCCCGGGACGAAGAGCTGCTAAGACTGATGACGTCGTCTCCATAGCGAACTTCCTCTCTTCACAAAGACATTCAGGGCGCTCACGTCCAGAACCGGTCTCCATCCTCCTGAGTTCTTGGGAACTAGGAACAGACGGTTGTAGAACCCCGCTGAAAGAGGGTCCTGAACCATCTCTATTGCCTCTTTCTCTAACATCAGCTCTACCGCTAGAGCGAGGGCTTGATTCATTAGTGGGTCTTTGTATTTGGCCACCAGTGCCCTTGGATGGGTGGTCAAGGGTGGTCTTGAGATAAAGGGAATGAGGTATCCCCTCTGATGTATCGCGAGGGACCAGTTGTCCGCCCCCCCTTTCGTGCCCAGACCTCTGCAAAGTTCAGAAGTCTGGCACCCACGTTGTCTGGAGGACACACGAACTACTTCTTGGCCCTAATAGACCGAGAGAAGGTCCTTCTCTTCTAGGTGGGTCTCGAACCTCTGGAGGAAGAAGAGCGAGACGAAGGTCCTCCTCGAAAGGGTTCTTGCCTACTTTGAGCCTCCTTCTTCGTCTTCTGTTGAAACGAAGGTTTCGAATTCTAGCAGAGCGAGCCAGCATATCCTGCGTCGCTTTTGCTGATAACGAGCTGGAGATATCATTAATAGTCTTCTTGGGGAAGAGTTGCGGGGAAAGTTGTGAATACAGCAAGGAAGCTCTCTGTGCGTGAGAAACCGCCTTGTAAGAAAAGAGCAGAAAACGGCCCTCTTCTTTACTACTCCTGCACCAAAAAGTGAGGCAATTTCCCAGGAACCGTCTCTCACTGCCTTGTCCATGCAAGACAGAACTGCGTGGAGGTCTTCAGGCGAAAGAGTGTCTTGCTCTTGAGTCCTCTTAGCCAACACTCCAAGGGTCCAGTCAAGAAAGTTAAAAACTTCTAAGACTCGGAACATTCCCTTCAGAAGGTGATCCAACTCGCTCATACCCCACGTCGTCTTCGCAGAATTCAGCGCCGAGCGACGTGCGGAATCAACCAACGAAGAGAAGTCCGAGTCTGCAGAAGAGGAAGAGTCAGACCCAAGGGCTCTCCTGACTCGTACCAGAACCCCATCTTACCCGTCAGCTTGGACGGGGGTTGGGAAAAGAAAAAAACTGTCTTGCCTTTCTCTTCTTGAAACCAACCAGTCGTCAAAGTTCTTCAGAGCCTTCTTCATAGACACTGTAGGCTTCATCTTAACGACTGAAGACTTCTTAGCCGTATTGGTCGTTGAAAATAAGGACGGAGGAGCAACGGCCGAAAGAGACTCCCCAAAATCTTGCAAGAGGAGGTCTGTCTCTCTTATACAAAGAAACCGAAGCATCCTTGGGTCAAATCTTCCTCCGAATCCCCTAATAAATTCTTCCGAAGAATGACGTCTTGAAGCTCTACTGCCCGGAGGAGAGCTAATCCTTGGAGAGCGCCTGTTCGGTAGCGCCCTACTGGGAGAAAAACCACTGGGAGAGCGCTTACACGGGAGCGCCTACCAGGAGAGCGCCTACTTTGAGAGCGCCTCCCAGGAGAGAGCCTACTAGGATAGAGCCTACTAGGAGAGCGCCTACTAGGAGAGCGCCTACTTTGAGAGCGCCTCCCAGGAGAGAGCCTACTTGGGGAGGTGCGCCTACTAGGAGAGCGCCTACAAGTGGAGGGCTCGTCTTGTCGGAAACAGATTCTAACTCCACAGAAGAGCGTCTGGATAAGGGAGAGCGCCTATCAGGCTCTCTGCGCCTGCTAGGCTCTTGGCGCCTGCCATCCTCATACGCCTGCCAGGCTTCTTGATGCCTATTGGTTCTCAAAACCCCTGCCAGGCTCTTGACTTGACTGCCACGGGGAGAGAAAACATCCACAGATGAATCCCTGTCAGAAGCGCGGCGCTTACAAGCTCTGAGCGCCTACGATCGGGTAGTTGATCTAACGGAGGAGAAAGCTTCCGTTTGCCGCCTACAAGGCTCTTGGCGCCTACTAGGCTCTTGGGCGCCTACTAGGCTCTTGGCGCATACTAGGCTCTTGGCGCCTACTAGGCTCTTGACGCCTACTAGGCCTCCGAGCGTCCGTCAAAAGGAGAGTGGGCCACCAGGCGAAGAACTCTTCCTTCGCTCCTGGACAAAAACGAGGCTCTTGACGTCTGTCAAGCTCTTGACGCCTAACTGAAGAGGAGCGAAATCCTAGGAGAGAGCCTGTCTGGCTCCTACGCCTTACATACTCACAACTCTTGCTGGGAAGAGAGGAGAGCCTACTCGGAGAAAGATCCCGAGCTCCAGCCTGCACTTCTGACCTCCTACTAACAGGCTCAAAAGCTTCTCTCTAGCCAGAGGAGATTTAGCCGAAGGAACGTTCTTAGACTTCTTCACCGGAGGTGAGTGACTCCTTCCGACGATGAGAAGTCCCGGCAATAGACTCCGCTAAAGCCGCAATCTGCGCCTGCAGACCCGCCAGGATACGCGCAGGAGATCTCTTAAACTCCTCTACAGGGGACGAAGTCCGAGAGCGAAACAGGAGAAGCGTAACCGGACGAAAATCTTGGTTCTCTTGCGTTCCACTTCTGGTTCTTCCGCGAAGGATTCGGGGCTGGAAGGAAGGGCGCAAGGAGCCTTCCAGGGCCTCTTGAGAGGGCGAGACGACTCCGAGGCGCTCCATCTACGCTGAGGAGAAGGCGACGAAGATGACGAGAAGCACTGGCGCAATAACTCCTTCTTGGTTCGATCCAAGGCAGCCTGGGAACGAGCAACAGGAACTGCCGAGGGGACGCTGACCGGTGGGGGTTGCTCCCTAACCTTCCTGCGGCTTTCGACTTTCCTCCTCCACTGGGTCTGGGAGTCTGGAAGAGGTCTAGGCCTGGAAGCGTTAGTGAGCCGGTCAGACGCACCCTCCACTGCACTAGGGGCACTGCACTGATCACTTGCACTATCATCACTCACTATCATCACTCTTACCTTGTCGAGAGCGAGCGAGGCTCTCCTTACTCCTGATCGAGGCTCTCCCAGAAGCAACTTCCGAAAACGAATCTTCGGGTTCAAAGCTGGGCGCAGGGGCTGAAACCGGAGAAGGAACTACTTCTACTACAGGATTCTCAGCGTCAACTTCACTCACCCTCGATCTACTAGAGCTCCTTGAAGAAGCCTTGCGCACCCTATCCTTCTCTAACTTTCTCACATAAGAAGAAAGAGCCTTCCAACCATCCTCATCCAAATTCTCACACTCTTTGCAAGGGTTAATAAAAGAGCATTCATTCCCTCTACAAGACGTACATACAGAGTGAGGATCTAATGCAGCTTTAGGAAGCCTAACTTTACATTCCTTCACTGAACAAACCCTAAATAAACTAGGTTTCTTAATTTCAGAATCATCCATGATTAAAGATATTGTAAGAGAAATCCAAAAGAAAAATCCAAAAAACAGTCCAAAAAGCGTATGCCAAGCCAACAAACAAAGGGTACTTCACCAAATCCAAATCGTCGGCAACGAGAACGAAATTTAACTATCGTAAGGACTGAACAACAGGTGTTGTCCAGCCGGCGACAGAAAATAATCTGACAAGAAAGGGGGACTGGTTCTTACACCCGCCTCCCAGCGGCAGGTAAGGTAGATCACCGACTTGACCTACCTGTAGCGTGTGCCGCGAGTTTTGGAAATTTTCTGTCGTGACGTCAGAGACCTAAGCTAAGTATATATCTGGCAGGGAAGTTCATGTACAAAAATACTTTTTATCCAAACTTTTGGAATTTAGGCTTTTGTAAATTCAAATCTTGGCCAACAATAATATATGCTATATGCAATTACTAAAGCTTAATGTCAAACACTGAGTGCCTACAATAAATTTCCAAAAACATACAGTAATGTACTGGAATTAAATAATTTCCAAAACAATTACACTGGTTTACAAAGAAATTTAGGCAAGCACAGAAATACCCGTTTTGACCTAATCTTGGGGTGCTGAATTCAAATTTGAAATCCGTTTTTACTCATCACCTCTAGTTATCTATCCTGTTTTATCTGTTATAAGCTGCTGCAACTCTTGAAATGTGCACATATATATTCTCTGTTTATACTAAAATGAGACTATTTAAAAGCCAGAAAACTAGAGGTGATAGAGCAAAACTATTTATAAATTTGAATTCAGCACACCCAAATTAGCAAAAAACACCTATCCCCATTCTTGGCTCAGACCAAATTTTTTTTTTTTTTTCCAACCAGTGTTATTTCCTCATTACGTGAGTGCATTTCTAACTGCAGTGCTCTTAATACCCAAATATGAGACACCACTGACTTACTATTTTAAGCAAAACCTTATCTTTTACTTTAATAAAATATTCAACCATCAAAATATGATATTGTTATGATACAATAAAGTTTGTTCATACTTACCTGGCAGATATATATAGCTGTATTTTTCTGAAGTCCGACAGAATTTTAAAAACTTCCGACACACGCAGTGGTCGGCCAGGTGGTTAGTACCCATTCCCGCCGCTGGGAGGCGGGTATCAGGAACCATTCCCATTTTCTATTCATAATTTTTATTTCCACTGTCCCCTGAGGGGAGGTGGGTGGGTACTTGATTATATATATCTGCCAGGTAAGTATGAACAAACTTTATTGTATCATAACAATATCATTTTGTTCATGAAACTTACCTGTCAGATATATATATAGCTGAATCCCACCTTTGGAGGTGGGAAGGGACAGAATAGAAGGTTTTATTTTGGGAAACAATGCATGCAGATGATTTACATCTTGGTTCCACCTGTTAGCATAGCTGACTTCGTGATTACTGTCACCCAAGTCTGCTTTCTGCTTTACTAGAGTTGCCAGCGAGGTAGAGACCTATAAAGCTGGTGCACTCCAGATGATCTGTCAACGGGGGCGTGACCACAATGTGACTAGACCATATTGACCATACCATGAGGGCTAAGAAGTAAAATAAAATATATATATAAATATATATATCACCACCTGACCAACCTAGCCAAAGTTAAGGTGTGTTAACTAAGGCTTAAGAGTTAAGAAGTCGCCGTTGTCGGCGACTCAACAACTAAATAAGAGTCTTCCTAACCATTTTCTACAGGATAGGATGAGTGGTACTTCTTGCCCAAGATTGTGTCTGCAGACACGTATGGCCCTAGCGAGCAGCAGATCTCATATGCCATCTTCACATCTCGCAGGGAGTGTGAAGTGAACACAGAGTTGCTTCGCTAAAACATGGTACTCAGGATGTTGCTGAGTGCCATGCTCTGTTGAAATGCTTCCGAGGCCGCGCCCTCACTCGTGAGCATTCAGATAAAAAAAGATTTCAAATCTTTGTGCAAACACAATGAAGGAGCATTCTTTGAAAGAACTCCTTAACACTCAAGCCAGGGTGGGTTCTTCGATATGGGCAAGTCTGGTCTTTTTCGGAACACTGCAGATTGCCCGAATGACTTCGACTTTCTTGAGTTTTATGTAGATAAAACTTGAGAGACCCGACAGGGCACAGGACTCTCTCTGGCTCCTGCCCACTAACTTGTGCCATCCTTGCTTCCAAGCTCCTGGCCCAAGGACAAAACAGGTTTCCATTCTTAGGCCACAACGTTCTCCAAAGCCAAAACTTGTGACGATGGCTTAAAATCTCACTAACCCTCTTTGTCGTATCTAGGGTGGTTAGAAGAAGGCCTTCCTGATCACATGCAAGAAGTTAACAGGTAGGAGAGGTTCGAATGCTTTGACATCAAGAACTTCAGACTACGTCTAAGTTCCATATTGAAAGCTTCGATCTGGACATGCACAGTCAGTCCGTCTGTACTAAAGTCAGGTGACCGACCAGTTGACCAGTCAGACGAATCAAGGACAGCAAGGCTGTACCCTGAAGACCATAAGGTACTATTCTTCGCTGAAGGGATGAGGTGTCTGGACTGCCTGGGCGATTCAATCTAAGCAAACCTTGGGGGTGTATCAACGCAACCCAACGTCGTCAGCGAATCAACTCCTGACTCGAGCTTCTGGTGCCAGGAGAAAGGAGCGAGAGCAAAAAGGCGATTCAGTCCCGAAGGAAGAATGCTCCGACAGTCCAAACCTGGTCTCATGTTACACGATCATCGAGGGGTGTATAAACGCAACCGACTCGTCAACAAGAAACTCAGGGCTACTATATGTCGCCTGATCTCGCACGAGTGTCTGACTCCGAGAAAACAGGTGAGACAAAAAGTAGATGGTGAGCGAGATTCGAGATTCCACAGAACTCAAGATCGTGAAGGGCTTTGTTGTTTGACAGACGCAAATCTGAGCCCAAAGGCCTGTCAACAACATATTTGCGTATTCTTTAAAAGTTGTGACTGCCAGCTTATCCCACCATTCTTCAGACGGAAATGGAAGACGGTAATCTTATTCTGTCAACATCTCGATAGCATGAAACGTAGTCAGACTCAAAGCGGAGAGGTTATAGGTACCTTTCGAGTTAAGAGTAGACCGACTCTCTCGGAAAAGGTCCTTGGAAAGTGAACTAGGAAGTATGTGACCTCTGTGAATCCAGGATCCTGAAGGCCAACATGGGGCGATCAGCGTCATTGTCGCTCCCTGTGACGTCATAAATCCTCTTATTACATTTCCTAAACGATTGAAAAAGGGGAAAAAAGAGACTAAACATCCATCCCCGTTCAATATCATAGGATGGCATTTAATGGTACCGATCCCGGATCGAGAATAAGGGAGCAGAGAAGAAGAAGCCTCTTCGTCCTAAACATATCGAAGAGAAGATGAAAGGGGCGTCCCTAAAGTCTCCACAACCCTAACTTACTTCTAAAGAAATATTCCACTCGGAAGTCAATAGTTGCTGCCGTCGATCGAGACGATTCGTTACGGACTTTTGCAATCCTGTAACGAACCTCTAGAGGATCGTTACATTCTACGCCTGTTGTTATAATAGGCTCTTTCTCGTAAACTCGAACAGGGGACCGAGAGAAGAAGTAACTTCTTAAGATATGAGAGAGCTGTGGAAAGATAATCAGAGTTGATCTGGACCACTGGTTCCCAAAAACTCGTTTCGAGGACTGGAGGGACTACCGAATCGCTTTACTTCTTTCAGATTAAGATCCAGGACATTGAAACCCTATCCAGATATCCGGCACCTTCTTCTATCACTACAGGTGATAGACGCACTGAGAGATGTTCAGAATCATTCCTAGATCTTGAATAATATTTCAGTTTCCCGGTCGGAAAAACTGTGATCTTAATTGCAGTCTATTCGGGGAAACAAAACTTCTTCAGGAAGGAAATAGTCCCCAGCAAGCTCATCCATTCCCTCCCCGAGTATGCTTACTTCCCTAATAAGGCTGCGCTTTGCCTAAGCAGGAGAGCATATAAAAGTGCAATGTTGCGGTAGACTCGTAGTTCTATACCGTGCGGTAATGAGCACCGAAAGGATTAAGAGATAACTCTGTTGAACATAGTAAGGCAAAACGAATGCAACGTTTATTCATTCACGTAAGAAATCTCTTCAATCTTAGGCTAAAGTCCGTGATTGTAGGACAGAGATACAGTTAGTCAGTCAATCCCGCAGGAGAGACGTAACCGCCAGCACAGAGATACGGTTAGTCAGCCAATCCCGCAAGAGAGAGAGACGTAACCTACCGCGCATGACAGCGCACGATCTTACTGGTGGCTCGGTTGGACTGGAGGACAGAGACAGCGTGACAGCAGCAGCCAGCAGCTTACGAATGTCGTCTCTTAACTTTATGTCTGGGTTGCCAGCTACCCTATTCTACGAAGAAATAGGTCCGTTATTTTTTGAGCAGATAGACTCTCAAGCTGGTATATTTAGGCGAAACAGAAAACGCTAAATATATAGATGCGTTTGTGTCGTCAGAACACTACCATACAACGGTAAAAGATAAATCGGAAACTCCTGGAAGGCTGCATGGGTAGAAGTAACGATTAAAATGTCCTTAAAGTTAGACAATAGACCTCTCGGTTTGCCATCCGAAGAGGGTGGTAACTACAGCAAGCGTATATGACTTGAACCAACCAGAAAATAAAACTAAGCAAGGCAAAATGATATTGTTATGATACAATAAAGTTTGTTCATACTTACCTGGCAGATATATATATATATATATATATATATATATATATATATATATATATATATATATATATATATATATATATACATATAGCTGAATTCGGAAATACAGCTACATACATATCTGACAGGCAAGTTTCATGAACAAACTTAAGAGAATCGAAAGCAGTCAGCTCAAGCTTCTTATGTTTATTGGACATAAGCGTTCATGACGTAGTCTACAAGTCTATTTCTTGTACGAGTCTGCGAATGACGAATGAGAGCTCTTCCGAATCTGTCAATAAGAGCTTATTCGCTTACGCAATATCAAGTTAATGAGATGTTTGTCAATGAGAACTAACCCTTTACGGGACAAAGAGATATTTTGTCAATGAGGGGATACCCACTTACTTGACAAAACGATAGTATATTGTCAATGGGGGAAAGTCACTGAATTGACAAAACGTAATCCAGGAAGTCGAGCATTTTATTTTTCCGATTCCCGTCTCAAACGAGGAAGGGGCAAGAATCCTGTTAAGAGACTAGGCTTACGGCAGGGTGAACGACGATGTTCAATTCGGCAGCGTAAGTCCCGACTAGAAACTAAACAAAAACCTATCATCTGAAAAAACCCTTTCAGATGGGCTAAAAAGCTTGCAAAATTAAAGGGGCCCCAAGAGGAAGAAATTCTCCAACCAGCTTCCTCTCTCCCGTATCACAACTAAAGCCTGCTAAAGCTTAAAATTTATTGGCAGTATGGCAAAAGAAGTCCTATCTTGCGCTTTCCTGAAGAGCGTCCTTTTGATGAGTACCTTTGCAAGAATCCTACTGAACATTGCCGAGAGTCTGACGTGCAGGCATCGAGCCTTTACCTAACCCGTAACTGCCTTATCGCAAAGTCTGACTGCGGTAGAGAAAACGAGATCTTCCCTAGAGCTTTCCTTAACTCCATCCACCTTTGCGAAACGCAATAAAATATTGACAGAGATCTCTTGAATTCACGAAACCCGAGGTCTTGCTGGGTTTCGAAGATGAAGTTGTCTGTTCACTTTAAGCTTCCTCCGAAGCACTGCTTACTTCACATTCTTTGCATGTGAGGTATAAGGTATCACCGAAGGTAGAGGTAAAAATTCTTGAGGCCCAAATCGTAAACAAGAGCTTGAAGAGTTCAATAGAAACGTTCAGCCAGGCGACACACCTGGCGTGCGCTGGCGCGCGCGCTCGGCGTCCACTGGCGAGCATGCGAGCACGCTCGGCGTCCACTGGCGCGCGCGGAGTGCGCTCGGCGTCCACTGTAGCGCGCTTGGCGTGGTTCACCCGCGCGCGCCTGGCGTCCATCCGAACGTCCCGTCCAAGCCGAGCGTCAAAAGAAGCGTGCAGAAAAGCGTCACGCTCCTGACAGGCGTCAAAACAGGAAGCGAGATACATCTCGGAGAGAAATCCGACTGCACGAAACAGTCTCAGGAGAAGGGTCGATCGTGCGAGAATACGTGGGGCGACTGGCGAGGGAACGCCTTCTTATTCTCACAGTAACAAAACTCGGACGTCCGCTCTCAAAAGCGTTCGCGTCCTGCTACTAAGACTTCCATTTCATATTTCTCGGTGGAAAGACGTACACGTGATCAGGCGACGTTCGCCTTCTTACTTCTCACTGGAACGCATAACGAGAGAGAGAGAGAGGACGTGAAGCGTCCTCCTCTACAAAGCTTCTATTTAGAGGGCGCGAGTCCTTCCGAAAGCTCCAACCCCTGCGCGGGGAGGAGGACGCTTCGGAGGACGAGAAAGCAATCCTTCAGGATTCGTGCACGTGCACGCACTTAGGCAGTCTGGGGATTTTCATCAGAAACTGCCGAGGCACGCCAGATCGGTGGGGGTTCCTCGTAACCCTCCTTCGGCTTTCGACATGCTCTCTCCCCCCGGGTCCTGGGTAGTCAAGCAGAGGTCCCGGTCCTAGAGGCGAAATAAGGCCGATCTGACGCACCCTCCACTACACAAGGGGCACTGTCACTGCACTTAGCCACTTCGCTATTGCTCTCTAAAGCAAGCACTTTCGATTCTAAGATACGAATCGAAAGAGTATTAGAGAAATGGGCAATAACCTCTACAGACACTGTTTAGGGCCCGAAGGCAACATTACAGGGTTATGAGAAACAATAACAGAAGTAGCACTCTTCACAACAATGAAGGAGAGCGATCACCTCTCGCAGACAAATTCATACCCGTAGGCCCATACTACAGGTTAGGCAAAAAAAGTCTACAGGAAGGTTAGCAGGTTCACTACCCTGACTTTTGTTTACTGATTAATTGCGTACATACGAATCATACGTTTTCCTTACGGAATTAGACATGTTTACTGATTAATTGCGTACATACGAATCATACGTCTTCCTTACGGAATAGACAAAGTCTCACACTCCTCACATGACAAATCTCAAGAAGAACAAGACTCATACCCCCTCGTGCATACCAAGTGCTGGATCTACCGAAGCTTTCGGTAGCCACACCCTATCTTTGCAGACAACACCCTCTGAAACTAGCCTAACTAGATTCAGATATCTTATGCAAAAATGAATCAAATTCAAATCAATTTAAGATAGCCACAAATCCAAGTAAATAAATTAAAAGACAATAGGATACTTAGCGGCAATGAAGTTTCCAAAATCTAAGACGGAGGTACTGGAAACAGGTGTTTCCAGCACCGGCGACAGAAAAATTATGAATAGAAAATGGGAATGGTTCCTGATACCCGCCTCCCAGCGGCGGGAATGGGTACTAACACCTGGCCGACCACTGCGTGTGTCGGAAGTTTTTAAAATTCTGTCGGACTTCAGAAAATACAGCTATATATATATGACAGGTAAGTTTCATGAACAAATTATTAATTTTAAATTAATCAGATTCTATGGCAGAAAAGGCTCTTGCTCCTGAGGGCAGCTCAAAATATAAGAATGGATGGGGTAGTAAATCAATACGCTGCATCCAAGGACAGGGAAACATTAGAGGTTGACCAATGAGAAAAAACGAATATATGCATGCAAATGCATGTGGGGAAAGAAATAAAATTCTAAAAAAATTTCCCTGCCTTCCACGAATAGTTGAAAATTACTATTTACAACCCGTTGTGGGGCCTCTTTTACAAGACAACTGTAAATTTTACAGTTATACATGTTTTTTCTAATAAGTACCGTAATTTTATTATATTTTGTAAAATTATAATTAAAGCTCACACAATATCAAAACAGATAAAAAAAATCTGTAATAAATTCTGGGCAATACTTGTTGTAAAATATTTACCTATGTAAATTTACTGAGAACAAAGATGCAGTAACTTTGTTTGGATTTAAACATGCCTTTTCCAGTATTTCTTTATAAAAATTACATTTATATCTGACTTGCTATCATAAAAGTTTAGAACTAAAACTAACAGCAACCGCTTGGTATATTTATGAGCAAATCTATAAAAGATGTTATGTGAAAGATAGGCAGTACATCCTCCCTTGAAGTGAAGATCAGGACTAAGCTCATGAGCTGCCTGCTTCTTGATTTAAGCTAGTCTAAAAGTTACCATTAGTGAATTTAAGGGCTATAGAAGTAATGGCACCTCCTTCCTGCCTGATTCCACCAAATCAATGGCAAGTAACATTGTCACTCACCATCAGTGACTCCGTCATCCACCTAAAACCTGTTATTGCTACTTATGTGAGCATGTCCGCCCATTAAGGGTTAATAAATTTTCCATATATCCGTTCAAATATGAATCTGCATTAGTACCAGACAGCCACACCAAAATTCTCTTCTTTATATTTACCTTCATTTATTATCTAAACATCTTTTAAAATATTTCACAAAGTTTCAGAATAATGAAGCTATTAAAAATAGAATACTTACCTGAAGTTGCTGGACTTGAGCTAGATATCGCTCAGCATCGTCTTCTCTAGATAACCTTCGGAGCTGTTTAGAAATCCTTGAATCCTCACTAAATCCACGGCTCAGATCTGCATAACGTAGAAAACACTTACATGTAAATACATCCTCATTATGATCACTGACCAAAACTGGACAAGAAACAATGCACAATATCAAACAGTAGTCAAAGCCTGCAGTGATCTTTATGATAATTAACAATCTTCCACAAAACCACTTTCTAACATGAAAAAAACACAGTTTAGTTTTGATTGTAAAGACACTATACATTTCATACTTATTGCATCTATATTAATTACTTATCACTTAACATTCATTTCAACAAGACCATATATTTCTGCAAAATGCAAGGTAAGCTGGCTAAATGACATTCATAGTTTATCTAAACATTAAATTCCCAAAAATATTTGAACATAATAGAGTCAAGTCCTTCGTGTCAAAAGTATGTACTTTCATCATGTCTGTTTCTACATTAGAGTTATTGGTACTTATAATAAAAAAAATTTGTAAATGCAATTTCGATTCCTCAAAATATGTCTTTAGTAGTATAAATAATGTTCAACTGGACACTAATACCATAGTGAAGATCACAAGGAATTACAAATAAAATTACGTACTTTATGTTATATATAACAAATAAAAACTTGCACCATCACTAAAACTGACCACTTAACTATGGCCATAAGTGTCAAACAAACTTCTTCTTAATCAGAGTAAAATACAAACTAAATTACCTTTATGTGGACGATGCTTTACAACATCTAATTTCTCTGTATCACCCTTCATTTCTTCATCTATGTGCCCTCCTTCAGTAGGTACACGTCGTTCTCCTGTGGCTGAATGGCGGTGAGGAACACCCCGACGATAACGTCCACTGCCTCTTCCTCCTCCCCGATACTCACGCTGAATTTTCCCACCAACAGCTCCATCTTCTCTATCACCACTTCCCCCAACCATTGTGACTGCTTATGGATTGAAGGGTTTCTGGAAGAATTTAGAACAAGACCTTGTAATATAAACTGGGAAAGCTCCCAAAATTTTTTTTACAATTTTGAGATCATACAAACTGCAATCATTATAATAAAATCTAGCTAACAGCTTCACATTTTCATTAGTTTATTTTTAGACAATCCCAATTTGCTCCACAGAAAGTACAGTAAAAATTCCTATAAGTCTTTATTTAGGCATACTCAAAGTACTGAACTCTCCCCCCCTCAGAATCAGGAGCATGTGATTCATCCATCCAACCAGCTTTACAGTACACACTGGTAACTTTGTAACATCACTATTCATAATATGGATACTTCTACAGAACAGGTTAAATACTATTTCTGTCTTAACAGTACATACTGCAATGAATGTAAATAATGCATTTCAAGTTAAGATAAAATATCTAATAATTTCTACCTAAAGAACTGATGATACAATCCTTGCCTCTCAAACAAGGTTTTGTTTTTTTCTAACTAGGCTGACAATTTGACACTTTACTGCCCACTAATCATGACACAAATTACCCTTTTATTGAGTTCTAGTATATGATGGCAAGTACGTGATGACTTGGCTTTGGTGTATGTTCCCTATCCATTTATCAATAAGGTCTCGACAAACATTGTCATCATACAGGAAGAGTGGAGGAATGTTTTCCTAGCTCAAAAAATGATGGCTATGCCAGCCTGGACTTGTACTGGATCGTCATCATTTGATAATCTACAAATCCATATTCTAACCTCATGAATTTGTGAAGATTGTGTATGATAACATTTTTTGAAAATGGAAACACTTGAACATCTTAATTTAGAGAAAATTACCCACTTCTAACCAGTTTCGATGCATGCATTCTGAATATGATCAACCTACTTAGAAAGGAAATAGGCTACACTACATCTGACAGCCTTTTTTTTTGCATGATTCTGACCACTTTCACATGCGTACTACAAGGTCATATTTGAATGTATGTAGGGTTTGATATTATTATTGGAGCGGTCACTGATTTTAAATGTATTGGATTTTTCAGACAGTTCTTAGTATGATTTACACAAATTTTGAATGCATAACAAATGAATGAATGACTCATGAAATTTAGACTAAAATTTGCTTGGTTGGACAGCAAGATAGAAGAGATCCAGAAAATAAGTGAGAAGATGTACTACATGGACCTAAAGGTAAAACTGGGAGAAAACCCCAAAGTTGCAATAAGACATAAAAGTTAGATAGGATGATAAAAAGGAAGTGGGAAAGGATGTAAAGTAAAAGTTAGGAGTCAAATTGATGTAGCAAACACCCTTTCGTAGTGCCTACAGAGCACCACATGAGCAGCACTGATATCACTAACCCCTTTTTAAATGGTGAGATAAATTTGACTTTCATTGCCTTGAAAAATGATTGTTTTACCTATTACAACTCTGTAAGTCTAGGCCAGGTTAGGTTGGGGGGTTCCAGGGGGAGTGGGTGGGTGCAAAGACCTCCAGCCAGATAAAGAATGATTCCACAAGGTAAGTTAGGGAATGTTAGGTTAGGATACAACCTGGTACTAGGTACTATCATCTTTAACTTACATTCTAGCTAAGGTTACGTGGGGGTGTCTAGGGGGCGGCAGGACCTGGTGCCCTAGGTTATGTTGGGATGCGTTCCTGTAACTGTATACGAATTTCATCTATACTTTTGGAGAGGTTCACCCAGACTCAAAAACTAAGCTATGTAGGCTATTTCTGTTAAACTATGAATATAAAATTAATTCAGTAAACAGACAAATGTAACAGCGACACCTTAGCCATCCCAATGGCAGGGGATAATAGACTAAGCGAAGTCACCCTAAAAAGGATACTGCCTCGCTCTAGCCTATGCAGCCTACAATTCTATTTTGTTTGTTTGTAAGGTGCTTTTACATTGAATGGAACCAGTGGTTATTCAACAACGGGACCGACGGCTTCACGTGACTTCCGAACCGCATCGAGAGTGAACTTCTATCACCAGAAATACACATCTCTTACCCCTCAGTGGAATGTCCGAGAATCGTACTCGCGGCCACCAAGGTGGCAGGCCAAGAGCATACTGATCACACCACCGAGGTGCTCATACAATTTATAGTCTAGACTAGCATACGCAGCCTAGGCCAATGTCACTTAACTTAGCCTAATGAACTAGATAGGCTATAGGCTTGGCTGAGCTTAAGTCCAATCACCGTTTGAATTGGTTAGGCCTAAGCCTAGTAATGTACTGGGATAGGGCCATCGGGTCTTGGTACAACTACCTAAGTAGACTCCCAAAATCTAAAAATCTAAAAACCATGACGCGTAATTAGGTAGGCTGGATTGTAAATTGCTTGCCTAGTTTAACTGTGGAAGCTGCATGGAAAAACTATAAGCCTTTAAAAGGTGTTGGCTGTCGAAGAATCTCACAAGTTTCTTCCAATATGACAGATACAGGAACTAGGCCCATAGGCCTAACGTAGATAGGCTTACAGGTTAACACACCTTCAAAAAAAATACACAAGCTAATGCTTTCAATATCACCGTAAGAAAACCTCGGGCAGCTTTTAAATGCGTTATAATTATTATGGCCTTACATGTACTTACCGAATATTGCGTCACGTGGTTCATAATGCAGTAAGTATTATATATATTATTTCTAATGTGTATGAAACTGTCCACAAACAAGTTGCTCGATCCAGCTGACAATATACCGTACAAGGAAAGTTGTTCATGGAGACGTTCTTAATGAAAAAAAGCTCATTTACGCTAAACAAAAATCAAGTATAGTTTTTTATTGTTTTTTGCTAATATTTATTACGTACAATGTTCACTGTGGCTGTGAATAATAATATAATAATAATAATAATAAATAATAATAATAATAATAAATATAATAATAATAAAGTAATAATAATATAATATAATAATAAATAATAATAATAATAATAATAATCATAATAATAATAATAATAATAATAATAATAATAATAATAATAATAATAATAATAATAATAATAATAATAAAGCCTGCATCATGCAACTGTTCAGTCAGGCCATAAATAAGTGACAGATGCAATATGAACAGCATAATCACCATCACATATTAATTAAGCCAGCCTTGTGCTAGCACTGGCTCTTGCTCCAAGGCAGCCTGTAAAAAAGATAAAAATATGAACGGCATTTGCCACTGCTTTAGAAGTTTACTCTATCGCCTTCAAAATGCAAAAAAATAAAATAATAATAATAATAATAATAATAATAATAATAATAATAATATAATAATAATAATAATAATAATAATAAAATAATAATTAATAATAATAATAATAAGAACAAATAAGAAAACTCCAGCTCAAAACTAATTAATGTGATACAGATATTAAATTATATCATGTTCTGAGCCATGCTTGATTTTCAATAAATCACAGAAGGTGACATAAAACTCAAGGGGAAAAAAATGTTGCGCCATAAGAACACCTCCGGCTGGGTAATATTTTCTTGCTTATTTTAAATGTTTACACTATGTACGTGTTTTGCTTTCTCGGTGCTACCATATTAACATAGCACAAGTTTTAAAAGTTGTCAATGAAGTAGTACTGTACTATAGGAAAGACTTGGTCACTAAAATTAAGATCAGCCATACTAAATACTGAAATTACAATTTCATACTGGAAAACAAACTTCCAGAAATGGATTCAACAAATACTAAAATGAGATGGCTAATGAAACAGGTTAATTTCCGTAACAAATTGTTCAAACATAACAGTATTCTGTAATAATGGCAATTCAAATTCTATTACTACCATGAAAATAGACAGCCATGCAGGAAGAAGAACACCCGATAAGTTAGGAGTGAAATATAATTGCAATACGAAATTTTGATTAGGAAACAAGCAAAATAACAGAAACTCATCTAGTTTCTCTCTCTCTCTCTCTCTCTCTCTCTCTCTCTCTCTCTCTCTCTCTCTCTCTCTCTCTCTCTCTCTCTCTCTCTTCTCTCCTCTCTCTATATATATATATATATATATATATATATATATATATATATATATATATATATATATATATATATTTCAGTTGTATTCCACATAGGAAAATGAAAAAAGGTATATCTCAGAAAATGCCCAACAGTTTCGTCCTCCAATGATTACAGTATCATGCATTCCCTTATTAGTTATTACTCACACCTTCATTATCATTATTCTATCGCCCTGTACTTGAGGATTTGGTCACCAGGAGGCTCCCCGTTGGAAGTTAGTCTTTTTCCTCGTCTTACTCAACTTCATCCATCCTTAGATTTCGTGTGTTTTATTTTCGTCGGTGCCTTAAAAAATTTTCTTTCAAAGACATATTTGAGTTCATAATTGACTTGAAGATCTAAGTAACGTAGTTTTTTTTTTATTTCATATAATAATAATAATAATAATAATAATAATAATAATAATAATAATAATAATAATAATAATAATGAGGCAGGATGCAACCCAGAATCCCCAAACCATAAAAACCAGCCGGTTGAATAGGATGACATTGATAGACTTGAAAAGAAAAAAAAGCAACTAATAATAATAATAATAATAATAATAATAATAATAATAATAATAATAATAATAATAATAAGGAGTGATAGAAAACGATCAGGCAAAGATCCTCTGGGACTATGGTATCAGAACGGATAGGGTGATACGTGCAAACAGACCAGACGTGACGTTGATTGACAAAGTCAAGAAGAAAGTATCACTCATTGATGTCGCAATACCATGGGACACCAGAGTTGAAGAGAAAGAGAGGGAAAAAATTGGATAAGTATCAAGATCTGAAAATAGAAATAAGAAGGATATGGGGATATGCCAGTGGAAATCGTACCCATAATCATAGGAGCACTAGGCACGAGCCCTAGATCCCTGAAAAGGAATCTAGAAAAACTAGAGGCTGAAGTAGCTCCAGGACTCATGCAGAAGAGTGTGATCCTAGAAACGGCACACATAGTAAGAAGAGTGATGGACTCCTAAGGTGGCAGGATGCAACCCCCCGGAACCCCACACTATAAATACCACCCAGTCGAATTGGAGGACTGTGATAGAGCAAAAAAAAAAAAAAAAAAAAAAAAAAAAAAATAGTAATAATAATAATAATAATAATAGTAAGAAGAAGAAGAAGAAGAAGAAGTCAAAACTCAACGCCGGAAATATGATAAAAGCCATAAACACATGGGAAGTGCCAGTAATCAGATACAGCGCAGGAATAGTCGAATGGACGATGGCAGAACTCCGCAGCATAGATCAGAAAACTAGGAAACATATGAAAATACACAAAGCACTACACCCAAGAGCAAATACGGACAGACTATACATAACACGAAAGGAAGGAGGGAGAGGACTGCTAAGTGTAGAGGACTGCGTCAACATCGAGAATAGAGCACTGGGGCAATATCTAAAAACCAGTGAAGACGAGTGGCTCAAGAGTGCATGGGAAGAAGGACTGATAAAAGTAGACGAAGACCAACAAATATACAGAGAAAGGAGAATGACAAACAGAACAGAACCTGGCACAACAAACCAATGCACAGACAATACATGAGACAGACTAAAGAACTAACCGGTGATGACACATAGCAATGGCTACAGAGGGGAGGGCTCAAGAAGGAAACTGAAGGAATGATAACAGCGGCACAAGATCAGGCCCTAAGAACCAGATATGTTCAAAGACCGGTAGATGGAAATAACATCTCTCCCTTATGTAGGAAGTGCAATACGAAAAATGAAACCATAAACCCCATAGCAAGCGAATGTTCGGCACTTGCAAAGAACCAGTACAAAAAGAGGCATGATTCAGTGGCAAAAGCCCTCCACTGGAGCCTGTGCAAGAAACACCAGCTACCTCGCAGTAATAAGTGGTAAGAGCACCAACCTGAAGGAGTGATAGAAAACGATCAGGCAAAGATCCTCTGGGACTATGGTATCAGAACGATAGGGTGATACGTGCAAATAGACCAGACGTGACGCTGAATGACAAAATCAAGAAGAAAGTATCACTCATTGATGTCGCAATACCATGGGACACCAGAGTCGAAGAGAATGAGAGGGAAGAAATGGATAAGTATCAAGACCTGAAAATAGAAATAAGAAGGATATGGGATATGCTAGTGGAAATTGTACCCATAATCATAGGAACACTAGGCACGATCCCAAGATCCCTGAAAAGGAATCTAGAAAAACTAGAGGCTGAAGTAGCTCCAGGACTCATGCAGAAGAGTGTGATCCTAGAAACGGCACACATAGTAAGAAAAGTGATGGGACTCCTAAGGAGGCAGGATGCAACCCGGAACCCCACACTATAAATACCACCCAGTCGAATTGGAGGACTGCGATAGAGCAAAAAAAAAATATATTATTATTATTTTTATTATTGTTATCTATTTTCCGAATAGCGGCTTTTTCCGTGCTACTTAAGCAGGCTAGTAGAGCGCCTATAGAGGTCATGATCAAATACAGGGTCATATACACCGATTTTGACCCTGTATTTGATCATGACCTCTATAGGCTCTCTACTAGCCTATTATTATTATTATTATTATTATTATTATTATTATTATTATTATTATTATTATTATTATTATTATTATTATTATTATTATTATTATTATAATGCTGGAAAACAATGCTAAATCTAGCAACGTTGATTTATACACATAAATGAAAACAAACTAAGGGGGACAAAAGAATAAGACTAACAAAGGAACACTCGTTTTCTTTATTTACAACAGACTTCGAGCCTTCTGAAACACTCGAAGCCGAGCGGGCGCCAATATTCTCCAAGGGCGCCGCGACTGCTATGGGGCCAGGTATTTTTCAACGCTATACCCGAACATCAAGAAGTCAACGCGATAGCGCTGATACAGTTCCAACGTCAGGTTGCGTGGGATTTCCTGGACACAGATATGGTAGGAAGCAATGAATTAGTTCATTCTTTCTGTTATTATCTTAAAAGATTTGTGTTCATAATCATTCATAGTCACTGGTATACAGAACAATGTCCTATTTCCAAATCTTGCAAATAAGTTTATGCTTATACCTTTAATAGTATATATATATATATATATATATATATATATATATATATATATATATATATATATATATGTATACATACACACACACACACACACACACACACACACACATATATATATATATATACTATATATATATATATATATATATATAATATATATATATATATATATATATATATATATTATATATATTATAGTATATACATATATGTGTGTGTATGTGGGTGTCTTATACATATATTATATATACATATACATACATACATATCTATAGATATATATGTATATGCATATATACATATTAGGAAGACAATGGCAGTCATAGTTGTTTTGCTTTTGCTAGAACCATCCCTGGCTATGTGGAGAATAGGATTCTTTTGGAGAGAGAGAGAGAGAGAGAGAGAGAGAGAGAGAGAGAGAGAGATTCTCACCTGAAATAACTTGATTGCCATTTCTTCGGAGGACCTCTTCGCTTGGTGATTATTCCAAACGGTGTCCTTGAGACCCAACTGATATTTCTCCATGATATATCTGAAATAAGTAAGAGTAAGATCTATTCATAAGGAAAGTTACTAAATTAATCCCGTCTTCATCATAAACATCACATGTAATTCAGAACAGAACAGAATACTGAATTTAGACCAAAGGCTGGGACCTATGAGGTCATTCGACGCTGAAATGGATATTGACAGTAAAAAGGTTTGGAAGGTGTAATAGGAGGGAAATCTCAAAGCAGTTGCACTATGAAACAATTGTTAGGAAAGGGTGGACAGTCAGATGGAAGAAAGAGAATATGAACGGAGGTACAAGAAAAGAAATGACAAGAGTTGCAGCTAGTGGCCGAAAGGACGCTGCAAAGAACCTTGAGTGATGAGGTGCTCTGACGGAATAAGAACCTTGGCTCTAATAAATAGAATAAGAAAAGTATTGATATAATTTCTTGGAAAGTTTAATCACTGCTTATCCAACTTCAAAACATTTCAACAAATATTCCTTCCCCAAAAATGTCCTAGAGTGAAATCCTGACTTCCTTAACTCTCGTCCAGTCAGTTTTCTCTCTTACAAGATCTACTTTATTGGCTATTGCTCAGAACCATTGTGCAAATGTATTTTAAAATATTTTCAACTGTAATGTAACATCGCTTTTAGAAAGATGTTTTGTTTTGTTTCTGTGGTGTTTTTTACGTTGCATGGAACCAGTGGTTATTCAACAACGGGACCAACGGCTTTACGTGACTTCCGAACCACGTCGAGAGTGAACTTCTATCACCAGAAATACATATCTCTCACTCCTCAATGGAATGGCCGAGAATCGAACCCGCGACCACCGAGGTGGGACGCCAATACCATACCAACCACGCCGCTGAGGCACTTTTAGAAAGATGTGACGTTAATCTCAAGCGTTTTACGAAAGATCTTTCTACAGAGACAAATACCATTCACGTCGTCACCCAGTTTTATATACAGAACCTTAATTAACTGTAAACAAAACTTGACAAATCTCTCTTCTTAGTTTTGTGCGTGGGAAGTGGTAACTACAGGTAGAGTAGATTCACATCAACCGTGCATTTGATGTCTAGGCCAGTCCCTTACGACGCTCCTGATTGGCTGTTGATAAGCCACTCACAGGGCTGGAAACTATCAGTCTCTCTCGAGAGTTCACGTAGGTAGGCTGTATGTTCCTCCTCTCCTAAGGGATTACGTCTTTCAAAAGCATCCCGCAGGAGAGGTGGAGCATACGTCCTGCCTATTTGAACTCTCTCGAGAGACTGAGAGTTTCCAGCCCTGTCATTGCCTTATTAACAGCCAATCAAGAGCGTCGTAAGGGACTGGCCTAGACATCCAATTCACGCTGATGTGAATCTAATATAGTAAAAAATCTCCCCATCTTTACACTTTGCTTCTGAAGAGATCGCCTCCTATAAGCTTCGCAAGACACGGCATTCGATTTTGGTCGCCACGCCCTCACCTCGTGTCCTCGTGGACGCTCTCCATGGTAGCGACGATGTCGTAGGGAATATCGCAGGGGGCGCAGTTGGCGTAGTAGTGAAACCAGTGGCGGTCGGAGCGATGGTCTCTCTTGGCTCTGATGTCGTCCGCGCGAGGCGTGTGCTCCACCAGGAACAGCACGAACTCCTCGAACGAGGGCTGGCGCTGGTTCAGCTCCGACGTCTCCTTTCGGTACTTCTTGATGATGAAGCGACACAGCCTGTCCGGGATAGTCTACTATGTAGTATTTATGGGGGTCCAAGTTATGAAGGATTAAGTGTTAACTGATGAGGAGTTGATTACTTCCAGATGTTATACTGGCTAATTAAGTGTTGTTCTTTTCAGTTACATATACATTTATATATCAAATGGTAAGTTATATGAGGGTTTCAGATTGACTATAGCGGACATACACTTATAATAGTTATAAATGCATACAAAAATACACAAATATATACATACATACATACAACATATATATATATATATATATATATATATATATATACATATATATATATATATATATATATAATGTGTATGGATATATGTTCAATACATATGCAAGCAAACTCTAAAGCAATAAAGCAATAACATTTCGACAAAACGTTTTTTTTATGGAAAACGGATCTTAATTTTATGCTGTTGCTCAAAAAGAGGTACACTAAATTCAGCTTCAAGAAAAAATAGGGCAATTGTCAAACTGATGCATACAACAATCGCGAAAAACATATTCATTCAAAACATAATCATAACACTCTCTTTAACCAGGAGGAAATGAAACTTATTTTTTTCATCAAATTAAAAAGCTACTCGAATTAATGTTATATATCCTGAAAATCCATTTCAAATGTATTGAGAGTAATACTTACGAAGCAAATCTCATACGAGCGATTTTGTCCAAATAGGCAGAGACGATACGAGCGAAGGGATCCCTGACTAAGATGATCTTGGTGTATTCCTTCATCAGGCTGAGTGATGTATCGCTGTGGAATGAATGAATTATGTCTCATAATGAATAAGAAAATATTAATATTAGGAAATTGTGTGATGACTTCGATAGGGGTTATATCAATTGACTGGTTGTACTCAAATTATTAGTTTCAAGTGTGCTGTACTGAATTGTTTATTTTCGATAGATCACTGAAGATGATCCTTCTCTCTCTCTCTCTCTCTCTCTCTCTCTCTCTCTCTCTCTCTCTCAGTCATAGGATGCAAAAGCTTATCCTACGGTGGTGGAAAACAAGTATTCTTTTGGCCTCCAAATTGGCAAATCGGATAAGGGCGACTTCCATTTGCCACCAAAGACATGGTACTGGTTGGTGTAAGTTTAACGTCAAGGATGCTAAAGAAATGACATAATATTTACTCGGGATCTCTACGTCATAGACGGACAGAATCCACGCATTTCGAGGTATCGTCGAGAAGAAAGCATCTTTCAATGAACCCAGTGCACCAGGCCAGAAATGGTTATAATAATTTCTTTCTTTGGGTGTTTTTTTTTTTCTTCTAAACTAATGAAGATAAATTAGTTTGCTAAAGCAAGGGAAGATTGCGTCTGCTAGACTGAAGTAAAACACTTTTTAAACATCACTACCCACATTCTTTTGTGGTTCCAAAGTGTCAAAATTCACCAGTCTTTCTTTCATTTCACTGTTAAAACTGTTCATTGGCTTTCATGTAAATAATTTTGATGCCGAGGTTAAAAAAAAAAAAGTATCACTCAAACTGTTATAAAGATCATGTCCAACCCGAGTACCTTCTGCGTGTACATATTTACTTATTTATATATTTATCTTGTTTGTTACTAATTTACTTTCTTTACTCCGTCTCTCTATTTCTTCATTTTTATTTTTTTTTCACACAAAAGCATTGAACTCTGTGTTAACTTTCTGAACAATTTAACGCCTTGTAAACGTGCTACATTTATATATACGCTCATCTTCAGTCAGTGGTTTCCAACCTTTTCTAATTCTCGCCCCCCCCCCCCCTTTTCATTGAATGGGACATTCTCTGCGCCCCCCCCCCTCCTTAAATATTGTATATTACTGGCATAGTCGGTACATGTCAATAATCCACAATATATATATATATATATATATATATATATATATATATAATATATATATATATATATATATAAATTCCATAATATAGAATTTGAAATAGTTTATATATTTAAACGACTAAATTTCATATTTATATCTGAAATATTTTCTCAGTATTTTGAAATTGTGAATTCCATCATAATTAATAGTTTTCAGATATAATTATCCTCTTCACCAAGCATTGGCGACAACCCCCCTGGCAGCCCTTCGAGCACCCCCCCCAGGGGGGCACGCCTCACAGGTTGGAACCCACTGTCTTAAGTAATGAAAATCATAAAGTATCTATTTATTGCACCAAGATACACTCACTAGACACACTCACTTCTTACCTTCCTCGTTTGTGGGGTGGTTTGAGGAGGCGTTCTGCGGTGTAATGCCAGTGCGAGACGTTCTTCAGTAAACCAGGATACCCGACTTCCATCAAGTACTGAGTCCAAGTTGATGTCCCCACCTATTCATTTTTCATGGTCAAACAGAGTTAAGTATGTTTTACCAGACCACTGAGCTGATTAACAGCTCTCCTAGGGCTGGTCCGAAGGAATAGATATTTTTACGTGACCAGGAACCAATTGGTCACCTAGCAACGGGACCTACAGCTTATTGTGGGATCTAAACCACACTTATTCGAGAAATGAATTTCTATCACCAGAAATAAATTCCTCTGATTCCGCGCTGGCCGAGCCGAGAATCGAACTTCGGACTACCGGATTGGCAACCGAGCGCGAAAACCACTCGTCCAGCGAGGAATTATGGTCAAATAGAATCCGATATTCAGTCGAATGAGGACTTTTTTTATACAATTTTATACATTTATAATAACAATAAGAAGCCTTTTCTACCCTCCAGAATCTTTTAGACTTTGATATCCGGGGAAGTTGTGTTCATTGCAGAATATCGTATACATCCTGGTCAGGTCACGAGGCTATCCGGCATTTAGTCTTTAGATATCCCAACAATTTAACCAGATCTTGACAGTGCATACGCAAAATATACTCTGTCAAGATCTGGTTAAATTGTGAATATCAAACTCGACTAAATTCTTGAAAAACCTCGTGACCTAATTAGGAGCTATACGATATTCTGCATTAACACAACTTCCTTGGATTTGTAGGCTCTAAAAGATTCTGGAAGAAATAAAAGACTTGTTGACAGCAAGGTTTTTTTTTTCTCTTTTTTTGACAGAAAGACCAAATAAGTTTGTAAAATCACGAATCTTCTAATGGCATTTAAAAGATCGTACATTTTTCAGAGGAGCGAATATATTCTGGGTCAACAGGATCTTAACATCGGATAGAAAATGGGTATCCCTGCCTCCTAATATTCAGTAGACGCTCTGAAGTGTGATCTACATCCTAAAAGTGCCCAGAATGAATTCACTGGAGGCAGAGGGTCAACATGACTGTGGTGTTGGTCTAGAGAGGTGAAGGAGGTACATCTAACACATCTCCTCGTATCCCTTCTACCTCTCTACACCAACACCACAGCCAATTTGTCAGACCTCTGCCTCCAGAGAATTCATCCCTCGGCACTTTCTGCACTGTCATCTATTTTTCACTGGTGAAGATCACACTTCAAAGCGTCAAAGGAGTATTTGAAGGCAGGGTTGCCCAATCTCAATCCGATACTTTGAGATCTGTTTAATACTGTTAGAAGGTTCTTGATATATTAAAACTGACTTGGAGCACACACCACGAACGGAAATGTTCGACGGAGCCACAGCAGAGAAACCAAACTTAAGGCCTCCATACACTGAACGACTGTCTGAACGATTGTCGTTGTCGACCCACACACACACACACTATTCATACAGAATAAACGATTTCCGCACCGATTTCAGTCTGAACAAAGATGTTGTCTCGAGAAGACATGGCATCATCTCTAGAGGAGACGCGCGCGATAGCGTTATATCGGCAGACAAACCCATACATTGAACGACCTTTGTATGCTAGACTCAATTTGCAAGCCAGCAACCTGGTCGTGACAGATTCCCGCTGAGATCGTTCAGACACGAAGCTCCGCCCACTTTTGCATTCAGACAAGCCCATACACAGTGTTTTTGCGAACGATACAGACAGCCGTTCAGGCAATCGTTCAAACAATCGTTCAGTGTATAGGGCCTTTAAAGAGATCCAATCGACTTACTTTGGCGTTGAAGCACATTATCAAGCGTTTCTTATTCAGCCATCTGAGTCTGCGGAGAGGAGCCTTATCAAGGGAACCGTAGGCTCCCTCTGGGCCCAGGCGATGACAAACTTCCCGGATGTGGTTCCTACGCTCTTTATAGACCTGAGGCAAAGGTCAACAAATGAGGCTAACATCATTCTAGTTCGGTCACTGAAAGAACTGTACAGGAAACTTAATATAGCTACGACCTAATTGCTCTTGAACAGATCTCCTATAATGATAACATGGAGACCACTTTTCAAAATGGATTGTTATTTGTACGGTGTTTTTACGTTGCATGGAACCAGTGGTTATTCAGCAACAGGACCAACGGCTTTACGTGACTTCCGAACCACGTCGAGAGTGAAATTCTGTCACCAGAAATACACATCTCTAATCCCTCAGTGGAATGCCCGAGAATCGAACTCGCGGCCACCGAGGTGGCAGGCCAATACCATACTGATCACACCACTGAGGAACTGTCTTTTCAAAATGGAATATATAACAAAACACATAATATTCTAACTCGAATCATTACTACTATGGATATTAAAAATCGGCTTAATTGAAAAAAAAGTTGTTGTATTCCTTTCAACAGTAATATTTTTTATTCCCCCCAATGAATCTGACAAAAATTAAAAGCTGCCATAATCCGACTCGCTACATGTTTTAAGTTCAAGCAAACTACAAAGCTACCGGACATCATGATTTCTTCATATTTCTTTGATGTTGGTTCTGAAGGCTTTGCAGTGACAAGCGAATCCAAAAAAAGAGCAAAGAATTTGAGAAGTCAAGAGGGCATTGTGGCTATTACAATTACATATGTATCTGATAAAAATGACCGGTAGATTCTACATATATATATATATTATATATATATAGATAGATATATATAATATAATAATATAAATATGAACTAACTTGATCACGAAGTATATAAAACGTGATGCTATGTATAAATAAAGGTTTTTGCCCCGGAGGGAAAAAATGAAAGGCGAGAGAGCCAAGAACTTTCGGTCTAGCACGACCCTTTTACTCAGGCCTGAGACATGATGGGCAGTGCCGGGTTCCAGCGCAGCGTAGCGCGCGTCATCAGGCTCGTGTATATATGTGCTATATATGAGAGAGAGTGCGAGAGAATCTTCTGGTCACTATTTTTACCAGATACTTATGTAATTGTAATAACCACAGTGGCCCATCAACTAATCGATTTCTTCATTTTTTGGGGTATATTTGTCGCTACAGAGCCTAAGATCCGAATGAATAATCATGTGAAGAAATTCATACGCCTGCAGCAGGAGTCGAACCTGCATCCAGTATATCAGAGTAAAGGTCATGTAACTTTTTAATGAGGAGCTTGTTACTCTTTTTTTTTTATGTAATGAAATATCCCGTAATTATGACACGTCCAGTGAAGTTAATGACCATTAATATGGATTAATATCGAGATAAAATTCAAAGTACCCGTTTCAGGATCACCATGGCATCCTGAGAAGTCAGTTTAAGTAAACCAATAAAACTAAATTCGAAATGGGAATTTATGGTATATTAATTTATTTCCATACCATCATAATCGTAGTTTGCGTTCGAAAAGTTTGCGTTGCAGCGTAGAATTGATAGAATATACAGATGTAGTTTTAAGTATGCAATATATATATATATATATATATATATAAATATATATATATATATATATATATATATATAAAGGTTTTTGCCACGGAGGAAAAAATGAAAGGCGAGAGAGCCAAGCTTTCCGGTCTAGCACGACCCTTTTACTCAGGCCTGAGTAAAGGGTCGTGCTAGACCGAAAGTTCTTGGCTCTCTCGCCTTTCATTTTTTTCCTCCGTGGCAAAAGAAATCCCCTTTAACCTTTATGTAAGTAAATTATTATGATTATAATATTATATAAATATCATATTAGTATAAAATAGCTATTATATATATATTATATATTGCAACTTTACTTAAAACTACATCTGTATATTCTATCAATTCTACGCTGCAACGCAAACTTTTCGAACGCAAACTACGATTATTGATGGTATGGAAATAAATTAATATACCATAAATTCCCCAATTTCGAATTAGTTTTATTGGTTTACTAACTGACTTCTCAGGATGCCATGGTGATCTGAAACGGGTACTTTGAATTTTATCTCGAAATATTCAATCCATATTAATGTCATTAACTTCACTGGACGTGCCATAATTACGGGATATTTCATTACATAAAAAAAAGAGTAACAAGCCTTCCTCATTAAAAAGTAACATGACCTTTACTCTGATATACTGGATGCAGGTTCGACTCCTGCTGCAGGCGTATGAAATTTCCTCACATGATTATTCCATTCGGATCTTAGGCTCTGTAGCGACAAATATACCCACAAAAAATGAAGAAAAATCGATTAGTTGATGGGCCACTGTGGTTATTACAATTACATAAGTATTTGGTATAAATAGTGACCAGAAGATTCTCTCGCACTCTCTCTCATATATAGCATATATATACACGAGCCTGATGACGCGCGCTACGCTGCGCTGGAACCCGGCACTGCCCATCATGTCTCCACTACCCTCCAGATCTCCTACTTACCCTTCCCCCAACGGGGCGGACAAACAAGAAAGATCCATTTGGATTTTTTTTTATTATTGTTATAGATAATTACAGTATATATGTTATATAAATTATATATATATATATATATATTATATATATATATTAATATATATATATTTAACCTATGTATACTTACCAACTCCCTTTCCCTGAAGAAATCCTGGAGGTCCTCACTGTTCTTCTCTCCAACGGGACTGTCCCCGCGCCCCACCTCTCCCGGCTGGGCATTTCCAAGTGCCGGGCCGTGCCCAGGTTGCTCTTTGACCTCCTTCAGATCCTACGGGGTCAGGTCCCGCATGTTCCTCTGCGTATTCATCGACAAAGTCCTCGTTCTCCTCGTTCTCCTCCTCCTCCTCCTCCTCCTCTTCATTATCAGCGTCTTCTTCTTGTACTTTATCGTCGGCTGCTTGTTCTTCATTTTCTCCAGCGTCTAAATTCTCCTGCTCGGGAATCCCGTCCCTCATAGCATGTATCCCATTGAGTGGGTGAAAGTCGCCGTCCAGTGGGCTGAACTGATGGTCTATTTCGAGAAGTCCTTTCCTTTCTGTAAACTCGGCATGCTTCTGGAATCCAAATTAATAATAATAATATTTTATTGAATATAATGGTAGAATTTACAGAATTTGTTTTCTATAGAATTCTCTCAATTCTCTTAATGAGAACTGAGAGAATTCTACGTAAATGAATTTTGTTAATTCTTGCATTTATATTCAGTAAAAAATGTTCGAAAGAAGGTCTGTTTCCAGGATACACGAATAATAATAATTAATAATAATAATAATAATTAATAATAATAATAATAATAATAATAATAATAATAATAATAATAATAATAATAATACGCTTTTAAACATGTACAACTTATGGCTATCACCAGCGGCTAGAACTGGTTACTACGCAAGGAGTGTCATTTACACCTAAACTTACAAAGGTTTTATTTTTTTTTACGGTTTTTGGATAATAACAATGAGGCTACCAAAGCAATCTCAGAGTTCACGGATTTCTCTAAGACAAGACGCTCGTTGTTGAAAGATAAACATAATTTCCTACAAAACAAAATACTCGTACCCAGACGATGAGATCTTCTTGGGACTTGGTCGAGTAATAGGTAAACAAACTGAACAAACCCGAGGTTTATATTAAACAAGTTTTCGATCTTCTAATCTTTTCAGAAACTACTTAAAAAGTTGGAGGGAACCAAGATTTCCACGAAGGAAATATGATTATACATGTATTGCTAAATTGCATAAGGTAGAAATTCTGTGTCGCCTACTGTACGTATGGACGTATAATGCATGTGAAATTAAGAAATGGATAAATATCAAAATAAATAAATAAATGAAGGAGTCCAAATTATCCAATTGGTTACTAGACACCAATCTAATTGCTACATCGGGACTTGAGAAAAAAAACATGCGAAATATATTAATTGAAAACATGAATAAACATACGACTGACAAAACAGACTAACCCATTTAATATCGTCTCACAGGATGAGAGAGCAAAACCCACTCTAACGGTATACTTCATATAATCGCTAAAGTTAAACTCGGTTAAACTTTCAGGTTTGACGTCATGGGATAATGGCGAAACTGATTGCTTTACTATACAATTAAAGACATCTGCAAAAACTAAATGTTAAGGAAATTCAGGTATGAAATCAAATGGTTAGGGGACTGTTCATAGAGTTGAGGTGACTATTAAAACGCATTAGGACTTGTTCATAGAAGAGGTGACTTTATAAACGGCATTAGATGTTCATAGAAGTGAGGTGATTCCCTATAAACGGTAATTAGACCGTTCATAAGATGTGAGGATGCTTTATAAAACGGCTTTAGACTGTTCATAGAAAGTGGAGGGTGGACTCTATAAACGGTATTTAGACCGTTCATAGATGTGAGATTAACTTTATAACGGTATTAGGGACCGTTCCTAGATTGAGGTGAATTTATAAACGGCATTAGGGGGCTGTCATAGATGTGAGGTGATTTATAAACGGAATTAGACTGTTTCATAGATGTGAGATGACTTTATAAACGGATTAGGACCGTTTCATAAAGGACGTGAGGTAACTTTAAAAAAACAGGCTTAAGACTGTTTCATTAGTATGTGAGGTGACCTTTATAAACGGCATTAGATTGTTCATATAATGCGGTGCTTTATAAACGGCATTAGACTGTTCATAGAAGTGAGGTGACTCCATAAACGGGTTATTTCGCCGTTCATAGATGTTAGATTGACTTTAAAACGGCATTACTGTTCATAGAATGAGGTGCCTCTATAAACGGTATTAGAACCGTTTCATAGATGTTAGATGACTTTATAAACGGTATTAGAACGGTTCATAACTGAGGTGACTTTATAAACGCCTTACTGTTCATCGTGTGAGGTGACTTTATAAACGCATTAACTGTTCATAGATGGAGATTAACTTTATAAACTTATTAACCGTTTCATTTAGACGTGAGGTTAACTTTATAAACGGCATTAGACGGGGTTTTCATAAAGTGTGAGGTGACTTTATAAACGGCAATTTAGACTGTTCATTTAGATGTGAGAGAACTTTATAAACGCATTTTGCCGTTCATAGATGTGAGATGACTTTATAAAACGGCATTACTGTTCTAGACTGAGATACTTTACAAACGGGCATTAGACTGTTCCTAGATGTGAGGTGACTTTATAAACGGCATTAGACTGTTCATAAGACGTGTTACTTTATAAACGGCATTAGACTGTTCATAAACGTGGTACTTTCTAAACGGCATTAGACTGTTTATAGATGTGAAGGTGACTTTATAAACGGCATTAGACCTGTTCATAGATGTGATGACTTTATAAACGCATTAGAACCTGTTTCATAGATGTGAGGTGAACTTTATAAACGGCATTAGACTGTTCATAGACGTGAGATGACTTTATAAACGGGTTTGAGATTTATGCCACAGAAGTTCAATTCCTCCTTAACTATACTAATGACTTTATAAAGTTTTTTTTTTTCTCTCTCTCTCCCTTGGAAGGAAACGTTTGCATTCTGACACAAACTGACAACACCTGATGGTCCTGACAGCCATTACGTCACTATGTGGTTCGGGGTTACTTGGTCTCGTGTTTTATCAGTGAAACTAGATGTCATGAGTTGTTATTCCCCATTATATAATGAACTGTAAGATCAAGGTAAAACTGATTTCTACCTGCCTACGATTTCGTATCATTCCGAACTGGTACGCGGTCCTTAATTCAGAACCAATGCATTTCAGAGCTGCCTCGTTGTACCAAGACCAAGTAACCCTGTGTGTATATGTATATAAACACATGTAGAATGTATCATATACATATATATCATGTATATTTGTATATTTATATATTTCATATATATATATATATATATATATATATAGTATATATTTATATTATATATATATATACACGTGCGTGTGTATGTGTATATATGTATGTATGCGTGATATATGTATATCTATACACGCATGTATCTATTTTCAATTCCGCCAGAAGCAAGTCAGCATGACAGGCTCCTTTTTCTAAAGTCTTCCTCACGATCTCTATTTCTTTCTCTTATCCCTCCTCGAGTGCATTAAAATAGCCAAGTAAATAAATACAGAGGCTACTGCACCGACAAATATCCTGACGACGACTAAGGTCTGTACAGGAAACATTGCTTGCAAACACTTTGCAAACTGTTTGCAAACAATGTTTCCTAGTGTGGACAGGCCTTAAGGGCTGTCAGGACCATCAGCTGTTGCCAGTTTGTGTCAGAATGCAAACATTTCTTCCAAGGGAGAAAGAAAAAAGTCTGGTGGTTCATTTAAACGGAACTCCTTTGCCTACAGAGCAACTGTGGTTTCCACAGATGAGATTCCATTCTGAACACCTGTAAGGCCAAGAATCAGGTGCCACCGGCCCTTTTGTGGACAGCTGTAATTATAGCTCCTTAATACAGCAGAAACTGATTGAGTGACGCTATTTACGATAACCACAGAACCTGCTACATGGAGGCTTTTGAATCAGGTGCCTATTTGCACTGCCATGTTGCAATAAGCGCTTATTTTTTTTATCGTTATTACTCGGTTGGCTTTATGAGTGTTCTACCAGCTGATTATCCGTAGCAGGTGTGGACCTCAGGCAATTACGCAGCTATCACCTAAGCTTCGTTTAAAATGCCGAAGTTTAAATTTTGAAAGGAAAAATCAGATAAATACCATATCTAATTGAAATATCTATCGAGGACGTGTTCGTCCAATACGACGAAACTGTAAACTGCTATTTATTTTTATATTTCATGACGAATATGACGGATATTGTCTTGGGTATAAAAAAAAGCAATTTTTTTTTTCACAATATTCTCGGGTTCATTCGATTCATTAAATGTGATTTGAAGAAAAGTGTCATATTATCTACTTTCTATGTTCTATACAGACCGCTACTTATTATATATATAAATATATATATATATATATATATATATATATATATATATATATATATATATATATATATATATATATATATATAGATAAAAACCGTCATCTCAGACTCACCTGAACAAGGTTGAAGACAAACAACACGACAATGAAGTAAATGACGGATTTCAGGTACCTCCTTACGAAAAACCTCATGTTTTAGGCGTCACATTCAATGTTATGTTACTCAGATTTTGTGACTTTGTGTTCAGTTCATGCGAATGGAATAGAGGGTCAATAAGCCAAGCATCAGACTCTAACTTCATGGAACGCCGTTTAATAACCGAGATTTAAAATGGGACACAAACGGTCCTTGTGGCATGGATCAGTACACATCATCCTGTTCAGACTTCATTCCATGATCTTCAATGAATTGTACAAAAATATAAATCCAAAAGTCGCGGTTGCTCTATTTCCTCTCAGTAAGTTATTAATCCTGACTTTGGCCGAGTCAGTGCAAGAAGGGAACACCACCGTCCACACCTGGACTCGTTCATACGAAAACTGAAACCAAACTTGCATTAACACTCGGAAACTGCGACGTTGCCAAGTGTCATTCGGCAATAAGTTCCCGTGAAGCGACATCCATAACTAATTTTTGTTTACCTTTTCTTTTACAACACTTCACAACGCGATGGCATGAGAACAAATTGAGATTTACGTAACTTAAAAGTTATACTGTACTTCAAAGGATTAACCTTATCGTATGTACATAGCTGTCAAACGTCAACACCTGCCTCGGTGATTAGTCGAACAGGTGTGAGGTTAAGTTATAAGTTAAAAGTAATGAGACGTGTTCCACATGAGGAGTAATCAGGTTGAGATGAGAGTTTCGTCGGTTGAATTTGTTTCGCAGATACTATCTATTGTAGAGCTTGGAACAACAAAAGGTTAACCGGTTAAGATTGATTGATTGTGTCTATTAAATCTGGCGTCACAACATCTGGGTAATTGACACCGAAATAAATTAAATAGAACAATTAAATTTTAAATAAATTTCATATAAGAATATTTATAAATATATGTATATAAAAATCGTTCATATGTATAAGTTCTTACATAGACAATCTATGTACAATTTAAATTTGGTTGAGGAGGCCAGCCTCCCCCCATAAATTTATATAACTGCTCTATATTAACATCCTTTCCAAGAATTGTAGCTAGGATAAAATTACCTACTCTGTCACGACCCCAAGACAGGAACCTATGTCTCTAATTCCCCGAATCTGAGACATTCCAATCAAAAACAAATGTCTCACAGTCAAGGGCACAGTGGTGATAGGTGGTGATGTCTTGCATTATAAGACGAAAGATTGCAGGAGGGTTGGGAGAAATATCCCGAGTCGTGATTTCTTTATTCCAAGCAGCAAAAGGCAAATATGTACAGAGGCTCTGCAGGGCGTTGCAGTTCGCGCCAGAGAAGCAAAGAAGATAGCCATGCGCATGCGGGGTTCATGATATAGGGCGACACATGCGGATGCGTTCACAATAGGTGATTTTATTAAATACATGGAAATGAATCGTACAGCAATTGCATAGTAAAATATCTATTATTCTACACCTCCCCTTCCCTTTTGGCGTTCAAAGAGGTATTTTGAACGTACTAAACAATTACATGTAGATATGTACATTATGTAGGCCCTGTTCAATCTTGGAGACCTGCGAGGGGCTTTGGGGGAGGGAATTGATGACTTTTCCATGTCTGGGGCTAGGGACCACCCCAGGGAGATCAGAGTTGGGAACTTGAAACTGGGGCCGGGCAGTGGATATATGGAAGCGACGGTTCCCGACGTAACAACTACACTCGACCACGTTGGGAGACGGCTCTCGTACTCGTGTGATCGTGCACCACCCATGACAATCCCCAACTGTGTCCATTGGTGGGATGTCGGGTCCTGGAGGCGGACATGCTGGCCCACATTAAGCCTGGGCAGGGGCAGGCTTGGGCATCATAGTTGCGCTGCACCTGAGCAGCTCTGGCAGCGGCTCAGCGGTCACAGTCATGGGCCTTTTCCTGCAATCTTCTGTGAATGACTGAGGATGGGCAGGCACACATGTACGGAGAGGGTGACCATACAGTACCTGGGCAGGAGAGCGACCAGACGGTTGGGTGTGTTTTCTTAACTCGAGGAGACCACGATCGAAATCCTCGCGGTCAATGTTCCTGTGGGGGCCGTTTTGAGGATCAAGTGCTTGGACAGCCTTGACAGCAGCCTCAGCGTGTCCATTAGACTGTGGGTAATGTGCGACGAGGTGATGTGGTGTACACCCCAACGTTCTGTGAAGTCGGCAAATTCTTTGCTGGTAAACTTGGAGGTCCTCCATTGGTGCGCAGGCGTAAGGGAACACCCACCTCTCTGAAGTAGCGGCAGAAGTGCCGTATGGTCGAGGAGGCAGTAGTGTCACCCTTGCAAGGGACAAACCACAGCCAGCCAGAGAGGGGGTCGGCGACTACAAGAAAGGACTTCCCAGCTACATGGAAGAAGTCCGCCGATACCGACTCAAAGGGCCTGGATGGATGGTCGTCGTTGGGAGAGGCTCCCGTTGTTGGCTGGGACGCAGGACTTGGCACGGCTCGCAGGCAGCGATGGTGTTGGCGATGTCCGAGTCTATCCTAGGCCAGAAGACGGTTTGTTGAGCCCGACGTTTTTGGTAGCCTCGACACCACGGTGACTATCATGGAGTCTGGCGAGTGCGTGGCGACGTAGAGCTGCAGGGACTAGTATTCTTGCCCCGTAGAGCACGAGGTTGCCATCAGTAGAGAGGGCTTCTGGCAGCTTCCAGTACGGTGATAAGGATGCATGTAGGTCGTAGCGATTCGTGGAAACCCAGAACTGATGCAGTCACGAAGGCGAACGTAGGTGGGGTTGCCTGTGCTGCTATCGACATGTCCTGTAGGGTCCGTCGGTGTCAATGGTTGGGGCATCCTCGTCCTGGGAAGCTGTTGTAGTGTTGATGACAGATCTGACATGTGCTGTTACCTCAGCGCAGCAGTCATATCCTTAGAGGTGGGGTAGCTGACTGGTGCACGAGAAAGTGCATCTGGGATGCATAGAGACTTGCTGGCGCGCCACACTGCAGTAATTGATATTGCGACATGTGCTCCTTCATTCGCTGGAGCCGTGGGTTTTCAACCATGTCCAGCATGTAGCTGTTGATGATGGGCACCAATGGGCGATGGTCAGTTTGCAGGGTGAAGGTTTGCAGTCCTTTGAGGTATAGGGAGCACTTTGTGAGGGCCCAAGATACTGCAAGCATCTCCAGTTCAATCATTGCATACCTTGTTTCGGTGTCTGTGAGAAAGCGGGATCCACACTGGACTACTCGGAGATGTTCAGATCCATGGTCCTGGTGGAGAGGGTAGCCTATCCCATAGAGGCGAGATGCATCGGTCTGGAGAATGGTCGGCAGGGTTGGGTCAAAAGACACAAGAACATGTGGCTTGAAAGTGCTTGTTTCACACGTTTGAAGGCCTGGTCATGGTCAGGTGTCCAAAAGAAAAGAGTGCTTGGGGCTCATGAGTGGTCAAAGGGGCTGTGCAGTCAGGGCGATATCTGGGGTAAACTCTGCCAACTGGTTTACTAATCCCATAAAGGAATGTAAGTCCATCAGGTTGGATGGTGTAGGAAAGTCTTGCAGAGCAGCAACTCGTCTTGGATCAGCAGTGATTCCTTCTTCGGAAAGGGTGAAGCCACAGAAATTCACTCTGGTTTATGCCACTGAACTTTTCTCTGTTGAGAGTGATGCCATTTTTGTGGCAGCAAGTTAGTAGTTCATGGATCCTGTGGTAGTGTGTCTGTAGGTCATCGTCGAAGATGAGAATGTCATCAACAACCTTGACACTTCTTCATGCCTTGGAGAGCTAGGTCGCCGCGTAACAATAGGCATCACACCGTGGCAGTGAAGCCCATAGGTCCCCGGCAATGCTGGAAGCGTCCATAAGGCGTAATGAAATGGTGAGGTGGCGGTCCTCTTCTGCTAGCTCCATCTGCCAGTACCATGTAGACGCGTCCGCGGTAGTGAAGAACTTGGCGGGTGGAGTCGACAGCACGGACAGCAGCTAAGGGCGTGGGCGAAGGGTGGGCTGGACGGGAGACTTGTGCGTTCAGCTTCGTGAGATCCACTGTGATTCGAACTCCCTTGGCCATAGAACGACGACTAGAGGGTGGCACTATTCTGATGGCTCATCTCCCACAAGGCTTAATGATTCCCTGTTGTACCATGGAGTCTAATTCATTCTTGACAGGTTCGCAGAAAGCGTATGGGTATCTGCCTTGGGGTGTGGATGGCGAAAGGGACCGCCTCTTCCTTAAGGTAGATTTTCATGGGAGGGCTGGCCATCGGCCTCAGTGGAGCTGCTTTAAGGTCTACCTTTGACACGAGTACGTCCTGAAATGTTTGTAAGAAATACTCTCGGGTGCCTCAGCAGGGGTCGTGTCAGCATGCAGGGTTAGCTCCTTGCATCGATTAACGTGGGTGACCTGTAGGATGGGCCGCGGAAAGCCTGGTGGGATGATGGCCAACTCCTTGCAAATTGCATAGGACAGGAGTGGCATCTGAACGCGTTCATGGACTTGAATCGTGGCGAGGCAGGACCGTTTGGCCAAGGACAAGGTGGCCTTAAGGGTTCCTAAAGCAGGTGTCATCTTTGACCCATCTGCTGTGAGTGTCACTGATGTTGCAGGAGGCTGTAGCTCAGTCCTGGGAATGCGAAGGAGTTCCAAGTGCTGGGGGCCCATCACTGATACATCAGCTCCTGTGTCAGGCCAGCATCATTATCTTCGATGTCTCACCCTTGTAGGTGAGGGCGATGGATATAGGTGATGGTGAGGAGTCAGTTGATGAAGAAGGGGTCTCGATCTTGCGACAGTTAGAGGGCTTGCTAGAAAGGGGCGTGGCATTGGGCGGGGGCGCCCTGCTTGGCGTTCATCTGCTGACGGCAGTACTTGTCATAGTGGCCCACTCGGCCACAGCGTCTGCATGTGGCCTTGTGGCGGGGCACTTTGGGGTCCTGCGCCCAGTGTCCTTTGCAGCCACAGTTTACACATACTCGTACACTGTCGCTGGCTGGGCACTTTCCTGTTTGAGCTGTGCTTCCTTGTGCAGGAAGGGCATAAAGTGTCCTTGTTAGGGTTGGTAGCGAGGTAGAACCCCTGTTGCCATGTCCTTTGATTTTTTTATATTTGTGGAGACGGCACACAATTTAGAAGGGGGGGCACGTATGGCGGTAGTGGCTGTCCATGGTGGCCAATGAAGCTGCAGCGTCCAGGGCAATGAGTTTCTGAGTGAGCTCGTCTCTGACTCCCATGATAATGATCATCTTCAGCTGAGTCTCCTCACACACAGCAGAATGGCCAGGGACAGATGTCTATTTCCTCTGCTACATGCTTCAGTCGGACGTAGAAGTCACTGAAGCTTTCCCCTTCCCTCTGCTTGCAGGAGAGCAGGTTCCCTGTGTTGTAGAGCTTCATTCCGCGGTCTTGATGTGTTCCTGGAGAAATATTCAAGAACTCGTCAACACTCCGATCCGTGTCTGGTGGTACGTTGAGCGTGTGCTCGAGTATTCTTTGGGTCTCCAGGCTGAGGCACATACGAAGTTGTATCATTTGTTTCCTGGTAGGTAATGTCCCTAGGTCCACCATCACACTGTAGTCATCCCGAGCGTCTACGCCATTCCCTGAACACTTGGTATGTGGCATCAGGACGTAAGGGTCGGCGGGGTCTGGGCGATGGCTTTCTTGGGGGTGGTGGCTGGGTGGACGATGGCACTGAGGATTGTGTGGAAAGTTGTTGCGAGTCCGCTGGTGTTACTTGCTGCTGGGCTGAATTGACATTAAGTAGCTGCAACAGTACGGTGAAACGTTGAGCTTCCTCCTCTCTTCTTAAGTTGTCCTCTTGGCAGCGTAGATCCTCTTCGTGACGACGGTGTTCCTCTTCATATGACGTTGTTCTTCCTCTCTCCGACGTGCAGCCAACTCGGCCTGTCGAGATTCCTCCAGGTAACTTGATGAGGAGCCTTAACTCCGTATTTGGAGCTGTGGAGGCGGTATACTCAGTGTGGGGAGAGCAAAGGTGGGTTTCCAGCGTTGCAAAACCTGGAAGGGTTCGATTGTCTGTTGGTGAGACTGGGTGTGAAGGCACTGGCGGTCCTCAGGGTCCTGGTTGTGTTGCATATCCCCAGGCTCGTCTTGATGTAAAGCAAAGCCATTAAGAGCAGTTTTCTGCAATGTCAACTGCAGTTTAAAGGAAGAGAAGAACGATGAGGAAGACTTTCTACAGTTTTTATTAAAAAAGTCACTGTAAATAATTCTTCAACTGTGTGGTGAATCTGGCAGGTGGTGGAGAGTGGGCTGGGTGGGCTCCTGGGGGGTTGGTGGTCTGGTGGGGAGTGGGGGGCGACCTCTCGACCCGTGGAAAAAATGAGTCAGCAGTGTATGGCAAATGATGAGCTTGGGTGGATGTGCCTCGGGCTCTGTAGCTGGGTATGGAAATAAGGGTACCCATAGAGCTGGGGCAAGGCACGAGAAAAATACAACCCACTAAAATCAAAGCACTGACATTACACTGCACTGGCACTACACAAACACTGCATGAACATATCATAGCGCACTAGCACTGTAAAATCCAAAGGCGGCCGAGGGGTAATGGCAGCTGGGTTTGAATGCTGATTCCGGTGTTCCTTGAAATGCTGAATGGTCTCGTCACTGCGCCATGGTGATAGGTGGTGATGTCTTGCATTAAGGAGGACGAAAGATTGCCAGGATGGGAAGAAATGATATCCCGAGTCGTAGATTTCTTTATTCCAAGCAGCAAAACAGGAAATATGTACAGAGGTTCTGCAGGGCGTGCAGTTCGCGCCACGAGAAGCAAGAAGAATAGCCATGCGCATGTGCGTTGGTTCATGATACAGGGCGACACATGCGGATGCGTTTCACAATAGGTGATTTTATTAAATACATGGAAATGAATCGTACAGCAATTGCATAGTAAAATATCTATTATTCCACACACAGTACAGTTCTCGCAAAATGGAGGATTTTCACGAAGACATCAAGAACCCACGTGTGAGTCTTGTATGTCCAATCCTCAATCTGCACAACATCGTTTCTTGTCTCCTTGGCATATACGGATATGACCAAGGGGAGACTGATGACGTGATACTGCGCATTTTTTGTTTAGTTAAAATATCCTCCCACTGGGACGACCGCCAACATTCTTTAATTCTCTGACCCACTAGAGGATATAAATCCCGATATGGTAGTAGGCATCATGTGGGTTCTGGGGAGTTGACTGCCGACTCTGCCAGTCGGTCAGCTTTCTCATTCCCATCCACCCCTACATTGGAAGGCACCCAACAGAACTTTATTTCTTTCCCTCTCTTCTTTTTCAGTAAAAGCAGCCATTCAAATATATCTAAAATCAGAGGGTTTAAAAGGTTAAAAGATTCCATCGACTGAAGAACACTTCTTGAGTCACAATATATAATAAAATTCTTTTTCATTCCGAATAAAAACTTCCTTTACCTTTAAAAGCCTTTTGAAACTGCATATAATTCTGCCATAAAAATCGATGCAATAGGTGATAACCTGCCACTTCTCTCTTAATCAGGGAAGGCTATGCAAAGCCGAAGCCAGCATCTGACTTTGAGCCGTCCGTGAAAACTGCAGTGGCGTTATCATGTGCATGAAGTGTTCTAAAAATATTGACCGCATGGCCTCACTGGACAATTCTGTCTTGGTAAAAGTAAAATATCTGCAGAATTTTACCTCTGGGAAGTTCCAAGGGGGACTAACTGAGTATTTTGCTGGTCAAATCTCGATTCTTGGGTTATTTATTCCACGGACAATGACATTTACTCTAAAGCAAATGGCTGAGGTTGCTTGGGGTGATTTTTCATAAACTGCCAATGCCTTTCATTTCTCATACAATTGCTGGTTAAAGACTTAGGTAGTCTCTGGAATCTATACCAGCTCCGAACCATCAGACGCTTGTAATGAAGATCCAGTGGCACCTCATCAGCATCTACAAGCATGCTCTCGGTGGGAGATGATTTAAATGCTCCTGTACACAACCGTATTCCTCCATGATGAATTGAGTTGAGCATTTTAAGGCTATTTGGCTTCGCAGAAGTGTACACCTCACACCCATAACTTAATTTTGAAAAGACCAAGGCTTTATATAATCTCAACATCTGAGTTCGGTCTGCACCCCACGAAGTGTGAGACAAGACTTTCAGCAAATTCATTGCTTTCAAGCATTTTGCCTTAATATATTTCAGATGTGGAATCCAGGTCAGCTTGCTATCAAAAATCAAGCCAAGAAACCTTGTTTCACAAACACATGGAATTCTCTGCCTATGAATGAATAGATCTGGATCAGGGTGGATTCCCCTTACACGACAAAAGTGCATAGTTACCGTTTTACTGGCAGAAAATCTAAAACCATTAACCTCAGCCCACTTTACTATATTATCAATGCCGAGCTGAAGGCGGCGTTCAGCCACTGCCATCCTTGATGCTGCAAAGGAAATCGACAGGTCATCAACAAAAAGGTTATATGTTATATCTGGGGGAATTATTTTAGAAACCCCATTGATTACCAAGGCGAACAAGGTTACACTTAAAACACTTCCTTGTAGTACTCTTCTTCTTGATTGAACACATCTGACATTGTTGCTCCAACCTGAACCTGAAATATCCTATTTTTTAAAAAAAGCCTTAATAAACAGGGGCAAACATTGCCTCTCAGGTTACATTCATAAAAGACCCTCAAAATGCATATCTCCATGTTGTATCCTAAGCCTTCTCTAGATCAAAGAAAACAGTGATGTGATGCTGCTTGTTGGCAAAAGCTTCACATATTGAAGATTCCATTCGTACCAATACATCAGTTGTGGAGTGCATACTCCGAAAACCACACTGAGCACACTTTCCAAGTACCACATCAATCGTGTGTTCACCATTTTTTCCATGATCTTACACAAACAAGATGTCAATGCAATAGGACGATAATTTTCTGTTTTGAATGGATCTTTTCCAGGTTTCACGAATGGCAGTAATTTTAACTTCTCCCAAAGCTTGAGGAAGATATGTTCTCGGTAAATTCTGTTAATTAGGCTTAATATGAAAAGTCTGGTATTTTCAGGAGTATGCCTAATCATTGAATATGTTATATCATCCAGTCCAGGAGCTGATTCATTATATTTATTCAAGGCTGATTCAAATTCTCTAATAGTAAAAGGAGCATTGTATTGCTCATGTCTTACGGTATTGAAATCAATATCGACCTGTTCCATTATCCGTCTTTGAGCTGAATAGGGTCTATCATCATTTTTCTTCGCAACATTAGCAAAATGATTAGCAAACTCATTTGCCACTAACTGGGGGTCTGCTACCTCGCAACCGTTGATCTTGATAACTGGAGGTTGACAAGGAGTGAACTTGCCTGCTATTTTTCTAACTCTCTTCCAAACTAGAGTCAGAGGAGTTTTAGAATTTAGTGAAGATATGAAGATCGTCCAAGATTCTTTTCGTGCTTTTTTTTATTTCCATGCGAAAATGAGCTCTTGCTTTTCGAAATTCAACACAGTAATATTCACATTTTCGTCTGCGTTATCTGGTGAAAATGATCTCATAGTTCTGTGAGTTTCCTGGCATTTACGAGTCCACCAACGAACTGGCTGGCGGATAAATATGCCCGAAGTTCTAGGTATAGATTGAAGACCAGCCGAGAACATTATTGTATTCAAAAAGTCAAGAGCATCATCTACACAGGGATAGTCATCAGCAGAGTCATCTATTGAGCTGTGCTCCTGGAATGCTGCCCAATCAGCTTTACTAATGTTCCATTTTGGTAGCCTTGAAGATGGAGGGCTTGTTGCTACACTCACCACTATTGGGAAATGGTCGCTGGTAAATCTATCATTTATAGTTCTCCAATTAAAGTCAATAAGGCAATCATCACTACATATAGATAAATCAATTGCTGATAACGTGCCTGTTTGAACATGAAAATGTGTAGACTCCCCAGAGTTGAGAATCCCCACATTTTCATCTTCTATGATGGAACCCAAGCATTTTCCTCTCTGATTGGTGACGATGTCACCCCAAAGAGGGTTTCTGCTATTCATATCTCCCAAAATAACAAAAGGACGTGGTAACTGTTGAATAAGAGATTTAAATTCATTGATGGGAAGACTTCGTTAGGTGTAGATAGAGAGAGCATACTGTATATTTTCTTTGCAAATGGATCTGCACACCTATCAGTTGCAATGCTGATTGGATACTGATAGGATTTTGTGGGGTGTCATTTCGAACATATAGATAGGATGTATACTCTCGTGGGCTGGGGCACATATTATTACCAATCATGGTCTCCTGCAGAGCTATACAAACAGGAGACACTTCTGATATGAGCAGCCTTAATTCTTCACATTTAGCTCTTAATCCCTGACAGTTCCACTGGGAGAAAATGAATGAATTTTACTTTCCTTTAGAGGCTGTTACATTAGAGCCTCTTTTAAGAGCTTCCAGCTTACAACCTTGCTCTTTTTTCCTGGAAGGAGACCGATTGTTTAAGGCCGCCTTCCTTTTTAGAGGGTTATCAGTCTCAGGAACAGCAGACAAAGCTGGTGTCGCCTGAGGAGGAGTGTGAAGGTTGGACATTGGTGCATCCTCCAAAGGATCAGAAGCACCATTTAAAGCTGGTACAGCCTCCAGTGAGGTGGAAGTGCCAGGTACACCCGGCACAGCCTCCAGAGAGGCAGGAGTACCAGAAATCACTGGTTCTGCCTGAGGAGGAGTGTGAGGATCGGAACCGGTGAAGAGGGACCGCGATCACCCGTAACGATAAATTATAACTATATCTAAACAAAGCGTGAACCGACCTCCTGCTTACATGCACATTATTTATTTATTTCTTTTACATATTCATTCTAATAAATAAATCACAAATATCCTATCCTAAAATTCCTGTATCTTTAACTCACGGCGTAACACCTTTTTTAAGTACTTTTTAAGGTCTTCCATAGACCTTTCCTAACCCGCCTCCCCAACAACAATAACAACAACAACAACAACAAAGTAGTTCGTAGGCTTACTTCCCGAGTAATTGAAAATGTGTTAACTCTTTCACTATGTATTACCTAAACTGTAAATTATGAATGAACAAGGTATGTATGTGTATATATATATAAATACATATATATATATATATCCTATATATATATATATATATGTAATATATATAAATACATATATATATATATATATATATATATATATATAATATATATATATATATATATATATATTATAGATATATATCTATATCTATATCTATATCTATATCTATATATATATATATATATATATATATATATATATATATATATATATATATATATATATATACTATATTTTTAAGTTGTATTCCACATAGGAAAATGAAAATGGTTTATCTCGAAAATGCCCGACATTTTCGTTTCGTCCTCCCATGAACCTCTTCTTGGAGCGTTTCCTTAATGAACGCTCCAAGAAGAGGTCCATTGAAGGACAAAAACTGTTGGGGATTTTCTGAGATAAACCATTTTCATTTTCCAATGTGGAATACAACTGAATTGCCATATCTTCGTGTCTAAGAAGATTATCAGTACTACTATATTATATATATATATATATATATATATATATATATATATATATATATATACATATATAATATATATATATGTAATAGTGTGGCACAGTGTTGTTATTACAAAAGCAATAACTTAATAATACTTAAGAAAAAGGCACGAAACGGATAATAAGAGAAGAAAAAGGAAAAGGGAATAAGATAATTGGATTTTTCTTAGCGAAGGGATTTTGTACTCCAAACATTAGGCTTTTAGCCATCAGACATCTGGTTTTTCCATCTCCCCCAAAAAACCTCTGTCCCGTACCAGCGATTAGTGACCAACAGGAGATTATGGGCGACGAGCGATATCTACCAGGCTATTCGAGAAATTGGAAACTACTCTCATTAGCGCCTATGACTAATCACCGTTCCTTCCGTGAACAGGTCAGAGAGAGCCATCTGGCATACGTTAAAAAGAAATTCTATGACCCGTTGTTAGAAGGAGGGAAATTACCAAACTCTTCAGAGCTCCACCTTTCCAAAGATAGGCCTCTAGTATCGACGAATCAAAAGCCATGAGTGTTGGTCATAAGACAGCCCAAAAGGGGTATCAACGAATGACCTATGAGGTTACCAAATGGATACACCCCCAAGAAGCCAGGACATCAAGTAGGTAGGCGTACACAAATTCAAAGCCTACGAATCACTGTACAAGAAGTCTTTCAGAAGATACTACACCCAGTCAGAATCCAAAAATTCAAAGGCGGTGCTAAGGAGATTTCATCCTAACAAAAAGGCAAGACAGAGAGAGAGCAGAGCAGAAAAGGAGCAGAAGGGACAAGCAAAGCAGGGGAGAACAACCGGGGAGCCGAGGGGAGAACTGCAGTGGCATGGCCGTGAAACAGAGAAGACAAGAGAACTGCAGTCGCGCAGCCGTGAAACAGAAGGAAGAAAAAGACACAGAGTCCAGCGAAGAAGAACAAGTACAAAGTGTGGTGTGCGAATCAATCAAAACAAGAACAGTGATAAGTGACAATCAATACTCTGTGAAATTCCCTCGTGCCTATAGACTCGTAATTGCAACAAGTGCCAATTAAGTTTTATAAATCCAAAAGCCCAGTAACTCAGAAGGTGGAAAAAACTTTTGTAAGAACCACGAATCAAAGAATAAAGAAATAAGCTCACATTAATCTTCATTTCTCATCCAAAATTAGAACCCTTTTAGCTAATTGCAGATCAAGAGCTTTCAGCAAGGTAAGAAATCTAATTCCCCAAAGTACAGCCTCCAAGTCGCCGCACGTTACCTTAGAGCTGTGTACGAAAAAGTAAGTACCGTCATATATATATATATATCTATATCTATATATATATATATATATATATATATATATATATATATATATATATATATATATATATATATATATATATACATATATATATATATATCCTTCTTATATATATACGGATATATGTATATATATATATATATATATATATATATATATATATATATATATCATACATATATATATATATATATATATATATATATATATATATATATGATATATATATATATATATAGTTATATATCATACATACATATATATACCTATATATATATATATATATAATATATATATATATATATATATATATATATATAATATATACATATATATATATCATACATATATATATATATATATATATATACATATATATATATATATATATATATATATATATATATATATATTTATATATATAATATGTATGTATAATCATACCCCAGTAAATTAATTTATTTTGTTCATTAATACAAAGCTCTTCATTGCCATACTATGCTACATTTGGCCTAGGATTGTTCTTAATGAAGACGTATTCAACGTAATACACCGTAGTACAAAATTTTATATTTGTTGATTAGTTATTTTTGAACACTATATATTTTGTCAGTTGTTGTGATTAAAAAAAGAAATTTAATTGAAAGGAAGCTGGAATTGTGGGTACACAAAACTGTTAACTGGTCGATAAAATTTATTTAAGTCTACGGTCATGGTTCTCGCTATTTCACGGACTTGCTTGTTTGTTTGTTTGTTTGTATTGTGTTTTTACGTTGCATGGAAAAGTAAGTATATCTTAGTTTAACCAGACCACTGAGTTGATTGGCAGCCGAGCGCGAAAACCGCTCGTCCAGCGAGGAACTGCGTGCAAGGAACCAGTGGTTATTCAGCAACGGGACCAACGGCTTTACGGGACTTCCGAACCACGTCGAGAGTGAACTTCTATCACCAGAAATACACATCTCTCACACCTCAATGGAATGCCCGAGAATTGAACTCGCAGGATTGGAAGGTGAAATGCGTGTTTAATTCGGAAGTACTAGGAGGGAGGCGGACAAGAAGACTGGATAGACTGCGTGAAAGAGTCACTGAAAATGAAAGATATAGATGTCTTGGAAGTACAATAGTTCGAGAAAGCGATGTGTGACAGCGTGAGTATGGGTGTTCGACGCATTACAGATGTTCTTTCTGCAGAGGTACTTGAAGCGAAGTTAATCTGGATTTTTATTTTTTTTAACAGGGCGCTCATTCACAATACAGCAATACAAGAAACCCATCTACAGTTTGTTTGAACACCGCAAGAGATATTACTACTACGTACAGAAATAATAAGTATGATCCATGAACACTTGGGTTACCTACAAGTGCAATCGAAAACTGCCTGCAGACAACAGTACATCTTTGAATTGTTTAGTTTTCAGCTTTGCATAATAACTCTGTAATCATGAAGATTTAGTCACAGAGTGGAAAATATGAATTTGCAAAAACCGCTCTCCTAAAACAACCCAAACCCAACGTAATATAACCTAAGCCTATAGAGACTTGTAAATCCACTGAAAATTGGTTAAAAGGTGAAAAAAATACAAAATAACCCAAAATTGATTACTCAAAATTGAAATCCATGTCTTTACTTGTACATATCGGCTGAAATGTTTGCTACATCTTGGTAAAGTATATGAGGTGAATAACTTAATCAAACTTGACCGACCACAAAATGATTACTCAAAATAGACATCCCTGTCTTTACTTGTACATATCGGCTGAAATTATACATATTGGTAAAAAGAGGTTATATCCGGTTTGAATTTTGTGGAACGAAGGATAACGGATCTGTTAGGGATTCTACTATGTATAGAATCCTCATTTGTTTTTTACTTTCATTAATACGTTCCACAACACTTAATTAGGCCACTTCTCAGCTCGGTTTCATTCTGATTTGCTTCGTTATTCTAATAATTTTTCTTTTATTTCTCCTACTGTTTTGCTAATAAATTATTTTTTTATTCTCCAAATATTTTGCTAATAAATTAATTCTTTTATTCTCCACATATTTTTCTAATAAATATTTTTTTTATTTCTCCAAATGTTTTTCCAATAAATTACTTTCTTATTCTCCAAATGTTGTTCA
>NC_087203.1:39758497-39760997 GCF_015104395.2 Macrobrachium nipponense
ATCGAGAAACCCGGACCCTGATGTCGGTAGTCGAGCACGTAACCTACTCGTCCAACGAGGAACTAGGGCAAGGGGAAAATAATTAATGAAATATAACAAAGAAAAATGCGCAAACATATAAATGCATATACATATGTAATGCACAGCGTAAGCCGGAAAGCCTGAAGACCGCTAACACTGCATGCTACTGGAAATTGTATATAATACTGAATATTATCCAGTTTGACGAATAAGGATACTAGATTGATGTGCTGGAAACTGACAGTTAAGAGCTTCTGTAAGGAGAGACCATTGCAGCCTCTTCTAACTTCGGAATTCAAAATACAGCAGCCAGGGGTGATGATGATGAATATAGAATTTAGGCCAGAGGCCAAGCACTGGGACCCATGAGGTTATTCAGCGCCGAAAACAAAATTGACAGTAAAAGGTTTGAAGGGTGTAACACAAGGAAAACCTCAAAGCATTGAACTATGAATCAATTCTCAGGAGAGGGTGGAAAGTAAGATGGAAGAAAGAGAATATGAACAGAGGACTAGTAAAAGGAACGAAAGGGGTTGCAGCTAGGGGCCGAAGGCACGCTGCAAAGAACCTTAAGTAATGCCTACTGTGTACCGCATGAGGTGCACTGACGGCGCTACCACCCTACGGGGGCAACTCCACAGTTTAGAACAGAAGAGTACGATATAGAATTTAGGCCAAACCCTGGGAGCTATGAGGTTATTCAGCGTTGAAACGGAAATTGACAGTATGAAGGTCTGAAAGGTGTAATATGAGGAAATCTTCGTACTAGTTGTACTGTGAAACAAGTGTTAGGAGAGGTGGAAAGTAAGATGGAAGAAAGAAAATATGAGCGGAGGTAGAGTAAAACGAATGAAAGGGTTTGCAGCCAGGGGCCGAAGGTACGCTGCGAGGAACCTTAGAGAACTCGATAATTTATTATGAAAATGAATGATTAACTTCTGACGATGTGCCGCATGACAACATAGCACCTCGACTAAATGCGACATATGATGCGAAGCACAGGTGTCATGCCAATCATGCCTACTTTTCTGGCATCATCATCAGATAATATGTTTTCGAGGGACTTTGAAAATGAGACCTTTAAGTCTCGGATAACACCAAGTATTGCAAAATGTAAAGAATAATTATGTACGTGGATCACAGAGCGAGAAAAATGTACGAGACGAGACTAACTGTGAGATTCAGTGTTCTACTCATCTCACTGGCGACACTATAGCTAAATCTTTATGGATTTTAGTCTTACATAAAAATAAACATTTCGGTTTTAGTGTTCTAATAATGCACACAACCACACACATATATATATTCCTGCATTATTGAGTTGCCTCGCCTAAAAAAATATGATCAATGACACATTCTTAAATCAAATGCAGAATTGTGGATGAACCCACTGTGCAGAAGCCTTCTAAAACATTACCCTCTCCTTACACCAACACAAAAGGTTCATCAACAGTGTACTACACCCTCATACACACACTTCCCCTTTCATAATCTTGCATGTACTCTTGCACTTCCTGGATATCACTGCTTTCTGGGTGTTTTTCATCTCTCCTCAAAATACTTCCTAATTTTGCACTCTCTTCCTACTTCTACTCTACATACCTCCACATTTCTCACCATCTCAAGTCTTCTAACGTGACTTGCTACACAAAATCCATAAAGGAGAGTTGGCTCAACTTCATACAATCCACCCCAACAGCTTCATCCATCTTCCCTCTTCTTCTTTTTTTTTTTTTTTTTTTTTTACGGGTTGCTCTAGAAGCAAGAGCCCGTGCTGGCACAACAGCAGCTAAATCATAACCAACCACCAGCCTCCTTTTCATTCAATGGCCACACTTCACTTCCATAAAGGAGAGTTTGCTCAACTTCATACATTTCAACCTTGGCTTCCATAGGCAAAGTGTCTTCCCAGTATTTTGAGCATAGCCTGTTGCTATCCTAGTTTAGCCTATTCAGACACACATCTTTCATCCTACCTTTATCCATCATATTAACTCCCAAACGAGGATTACGGTAGTGATTCTACTCGAAAAAAGGGAATACAAAAATACGTAGCTAAAAGAATTAAGAAAATAAAAATGCTAAAATTTGCAAAGCATCGATATCAAAAACAAAGAGGAAGAAATAACTTTGAAACCGCAAAGTGAAGAACATTGAAATGTAAGGATGAACTTAAAAAAATAAAAATGCTAAAATTTGCAAAGCACCGATAGCAAAAACCAAAACGAAATAACTTTCAAAGCGCAAAGTGAAGAACATTGAAATGTAAGGATGAATTAAAAAAATAAAATACGCAATAAAATACTTGAGCCGGGTCAAATAACCGAATCCATCTCCTTCGAAAGGATTCAGCAGCGTGATGTTTCTACAACCCATTAAGTGAAAGAGCAGAAAATAACCTCTTCCGCCTCTTACCCTCTGCAGCCACAGTAACTGGTGTTTATTGATTTAAATGCTCCCCTGAGTTATTGATTAGTTG
>NC_087203.1:39763497-39768497 GCF_015104395.2 Macrobrachium nipponense
GCTTATCCTCACCCAAATGGAGTGAAACCATTCATTAGATATTATTACTCTCTCTCTCTCTCTCTCTCTCTCTCTCTCTCTCTCTCTCTCTCTCTCTCTCTCTCTCTCGTGAAAGTGAAATGCCGATGTATGAAATGTATGAACGGTGTTCAATTGCACCTCATAAGGTGGTACCAGAAACAGAAAGGAGTGACAACAAATAATACAAATGTCAGCAAGCACAAATTATCAACAAATACAAATGTCAATAAATGCAAATGTCAACAAATAAGATACCAGTAAACGCTAATTACCAATAGATACAAATGTCAATAGACAAATGTCAATAAATAAAAATGCGAACAGATACAAATTTCAGCAAATTAAAATGTCAATGAATACAAATGTCAATTGCTAAAAGTGTCAACATATACAAATATCAATAACTAAAAATGTCAACAAATACAAATGTCAATTAATACAAATGTCAACGAATACAAATGTCAATTGCTAAAAAATCAACCAATACAAATGTCAATTGCTAAAAAAGTCAATAACTAAAAATGTCAATTAATACAAATGTCAATTAATACAAATGTCAATTAATTCAATTAATACAAATGTCAACGAATACAAATGTCAATTGCTAAAAAATCAACAAATACAAATGTCAATTGCTAAAAAAGTCAATAACTAAAAATGTCAACAAATACAAATGTCAATTAATACAAATGTCAATAAATACGAATGTCAATAAATACGAATGTCAATAAATACAACTGCCAATAAACAAAAATTATCGACAAATAAAAATGTCAATAAATAAAAATTTCAACAAATGCAATAGTCAATAAATACAAATTATCAACAAATACAAATTATCAGCAAATACAAATGTCAACAAATGCATGTCAATAAAAAAATGCCAACAAATACAAATGTCATTAAATATTAGGACTTTCAGACATACCAAATAATTCTAAAGCAAAAACGTCCAGATTGGCAACCCAAGAGTCTTTGATTAGCCTAGGGTTGTTGACCCCCAGGAAAGGGAAAGAAACATTTCGAGAAAGATCGACTTAATGAGAAAACGGAGGTAGGAAGAGAATCCCAAAGTTTTATTTCTTTATAATATAAGAAGAGGCGGCCTGGCTGGTGTTGCTAGGTCGTCTCAAAGTAGGAAGGGGTGGCAACGTGCTCTGGAATTCCTAAGCTCCCCACATGTTCCCATAAAACTCCGGTGTTTCGTATTATCGAGCTGATTTTCGCCTGTTTTGTGAAAAACGAGCCGTTGATTTTTATGCAAAATAATTTAAAGAGCGAAACATTTTGTAACTAATGATGAGTAACTGACCAAAGAATATACATGAGAGAGAGAGAGAGAGAGAGAGAGAGAGAGAGAGAGGCTGCACAAAAGGAAACAATAAGGAAAACAGAAAAAGGCCCCAAAAATAGAAAAAAAAGGAAGGTCTCCACCAGCAATCGAAAATTACAATTACTCGACGAGGGATGACAGAGAGAGAGAGAGAGAGAGAGAGAGAGAGAGAGAGAGAGAGAATTTCCATTTTTTTCCATCCCCCACGACTCGCTTTCCCTTCTTCGCAGGTGACAACTAATTATACCTTAATGAAACATATCCGGGGAAAAAAGGATAAAAATAGTCAATTAAAACGAAGTTGTTATTCTTCGTCTTTTAATCTATTCATCGGCCAGTGACAAAAGACTCCAACTCTTCCTTCAGAAATGAGTTCGAGTCTTACAAGACTCGATTCATTACCAAGTGTCTTGTTAGCGATTTAATAAGATCTCGCGCGCGCTCTCTCTCTCCCTCGGTGTATTTTTTTTTATCTCTTTTTATCCAGCTTTTCTTTCTTTTTTTTAGTATCTATACTTTTATACAAAAGAATGAACGTAGTAGCATTTAAGACCAACACCTAAATAAGAAATTTACATTATTCCTTTCTTAATTTTAACGATATATAAGAAATAGTTATAACTGCAAATGTCACAACCGCCCAACTGAGGTATAAACAATCTCCAAATATACAATTGTTACTGGAATTCTACAAATAACTTGAGATCTTAATAATATAAATTAACAATGTGTATATAACTTAACGATGACCACGTGGATGGAATGAATAGTTGTTTGGACATAGCAGTTGCTAAGTAACTATATACATACATACACACACGTTTGTATGTATATATATATATATATATATATATATATATATCATACATAAATACATACATACATAACTACATATACTGCACTTTGTCTCATTGCTTCTTTGAGATGACCCTTTGCAGTGCATAAGAGGAATCAAAATATATGGGAGAGAAATGTATTGGTGGTATAAGGTTTGCCTTCGTTGGAAGAATGGATCAGAATGTATCGCGATGGTTCGATCATGTGGAAAGAATGGATGGAAGCAGAGGCTGGTGGGAGTGGGCAATAGGACAATTGGAGGGAGGGAGGGAGGGTGGGTGGGTGGGTGGTGGGTAGGTGGGAGGGAGGGGTCTACAACAGGATTCCCAGGCTTTTCTTAGTACGACCCCATTCAGCACTTTCACCTGTTCAGTACGACCCCGATTAAAATAATAATGTATATACATATATATATATATATATATATATATATATATATATATATATATATATATATATATATATATATATAACTAAAACAATTACTATTTATCATTAATTTTTTTTCTCTCTCTTCAATGAGACTACTAGTAACTTACTCTACCAAACACTGAATTTAACATACCTTGTACCCCCTAATTGGAAGTTTTGTACACCCATTCCCCGGGGGTACCTCAGCGACCCCACCGACCCCATGATATGTCTATGACCTCGCACAATGAGCATTCTGACCCCACTTGTGGTCCCGACCCCTGATTTGGGATCCCCTGGAGTCTGGAAGAAAGACCCAGAAAGTGCTCGGCAGATGGAATGAAAGGAGGTTCTAGAAACAAAGAGGTTCTAGAAACAAAGAGGTTCTAGAAACAAAGGGCCACAACATCCAAGAATGACTATGTATAAGTTGAACTGAAATTACAATATAACCTTTAGGGCAAAGGCCAAGCGCTGGGACTTATGAGGTCATTCAGCGGTGAAAGGGAAATGGACAGTAAAAGATCTGAAAGGTGTAACAGGAAGAAAACCTCAAAACAGTGGCACTATAAGACAATTGTTAGGAGAGGGTGGAAAGAAAGATGGAAAAAGAGAATATGGACGGAGTTATAGTAAAAGAAACGAAAGGAAGTAGTAGTAGCTAGGGGCCGAAGGGACGCGGCAAAGAACTTTAAGTAATGCCTACAGTGCGCCGAGTGAGGCGAACTGATGGCACTACCCTGAGGGGCTTATTGCATACACTGTCATAAATTAGAGGAAAAGTGAAAGGAGACATTATTTATAAAGCCTTGAGACATCAAGAGAAAGACTGAGACAAAGTCTTCTGTTCTAAATCCGCTTGGATACAGATACTTAAGGTGGCCAAGTTCATGGGACAAAAAACCAAAAAACGGGGGTATTACGGCTACACAAACTGGAACGCAAGGAGAAATGAAACCTCCAAACACTCTTTGAAAGTTAGCGAAAATGTTTTCGGTTATCAACACCCGCCCCCCCCCCCCCCCCCCCCCCCAAAAAAAAAAAAAAAAAAAAAAAAAAAAAGGTGCTTCAAGAGCTTCTGCGTTCCATAATCGATATTTGTGTCCGTAACACTTTTGAATTTAATTAGCATTTACCTTGATTTGCAATAAATTCAGGAAACGTTAAAGTCACCTTCAGAACCGGTAAATCTTGGAAAAGATGTACTACATCGATTCCAAACCTCAAAATGTATTTGGCATTTGCGAAGAGAGTCGGGATTAGTCACGGGTTCCTGGAAGAGCACCCAGCGAGAGAGTAACTACTAAACTGCAAAGGAAAAAGCGAAAACTGAAGGAACCTGTTAAGCCCCCCCATATACTGAACGATTGTCGTTATCGACCCACACACACATTATCCATACAGTATGAACGATCTCCGCACCGATTTCAGTCTGAACAAAGATTTTGTCTCGAGAAGACATGGCTTCATCTCTAGAAGAGACGCGCGCGAAAGCGTTCAATCGGCAGACAAACCCATACATTGAACGACCTGTGTATGACAGACTTAAGTCGCAAGCCAGCAACCTGGTCGTGACAGATTCCCGCTGAGATCGTTCAGACACGAAGCTCCGCCCATTTTTGCATTCAGAAAAGCCCATACACAGTGTTTTTGCGAACGATACAGTCGTTCAGACAATCGTTCAGTGTATGGGGGCCTTTACCAATTCACTGGCAGACTCAGGTTTTAAGGTGAACACCCGAGAATATCAAATAGTTTCCAAAGCACGTCATCACGTGACGTCACTCGGCGCTTGCAAAATGCGAAAAAGAAATCTTTGCGTTACGCAATATTTCTGAAACGTCAACACCGCTAGAAATGAGAATGAGCCTCGACGTCATTGAAAGCATTTGAGAACTTGACGATAACTTGAATGTCGAGTGCGTCTAACACAAGAGAAATCTCGGGATTGTTCGGCGGTATGAGACAAGAAGTTAGTTCTGCGAACCTGACCTGGAAAATTAAACTCCCGAGTCGTTCTCTGCTAATGAAAATGACAAGAGCAATCTTCAGTCATGACAGTGGAAAGTAGGTATGAATTTTTCAGGCATTTAACATCAATAAGCAAACAACCCAAAAATGCCTATTCTATGGAATATACTTTTTATCTTACTCCCACAAAAATAATCCCCGTTAAGATATAACATGAGGGCGCTGTTCAAGAAAGATAATGGCTCTCCGTAATCCTCCGTCACGGATACCTAAACTTTTGCACCAATACGTTGAAAAAAAAACAACGAGTACCTTTCTCACGTTATTTAATTAAAAAGGCCTCCGTGCTGTCTTATGGGTAAAAATATTCAGTGACACGCATGCCTTAAAAAAAAGAAAAAAATGATGTAAATTTATTAAAATACAC
>NC_087203.1:39773497-39783497 GCF_015104395.2 Macrobrachium nipponense
TAAATAATTACTAAACTGACTAGGATCTTTTTAACACTAACTATACCATTTTTAGGAGAAATTATCCTCATGGGACTATAAATTATCCTTGCGAGAACTTCTCACACTCGCTAAGATTCTTGATGCGACTGACATAGTAGCTGAAGCGTTTATAGTTTACGAGTTCATTAATTTACCCATGACATATTTCACTGCTGAAACTCATTTCACCGCAGCCGAGATTTATCAATTTGTGTCCTTGTCAATGTTTGTTATCGTTATTGATAACTCTTAACATCTTACCATTTATACTATCGGCTCCGAAACGTAATGAGTGGGACATGAGACAACACATACAATAGAATAGAACAGAGTATAGAATTGAGGCCAAAGGCCAATCACTGGGACCCATGAGGTCATTCGGCGATAAACAGGAAACTGGCAGTCAGAATGTTTGGAAGGTGTGACAGGAGGAAAATCTCAAAGCAGTTCCAATATGAAACAAATGTTGAGCGAGAGTGGACAGTCAGATGGAAGAGAATATGAACGGAGGTACAGTAACAGGGATGAAAGGGGTTATGCTAAGGGACGAATGGATGATGCGAAGACCCTTAATAATGCCTACAGTGCACCACGTGAGGTGCAATGACGGCACTAGCCCCGCCACCCCTACGGGAATGACATGATTTTCATCTGTGGAAGTCAGCATCCTCGCTACAGCTCTCTCAAAGAACCCACTTCACAGAACTCTCTAATCATCCTCGCTGAAACTACCTCAAAGTCTGCATGCATTGCCCTTTGAGCAGTATCCTTTCTGGAATCAATTATTCGTACAAGATCTACTTCCTCATCTTTCCTGGGACTCGGTAATCTTAAGCTGAGATGAACTCGCCGTCCCTTCTGGAACATTATTCCTGCTGCAACTTAGCCTACCCATTATTCTTGTAAATCACTATAATTTTTTTCAGGGAATCATTAACCGTTCTAGGACTCACAAAGGCCGTTTCTACATTATTATCCTCTGGGAATCCGCATCCTTGTTTTCATTAACTTACTATAGTAAATTCACATCAACCGTGCATTTCATGTCTAGGCCAGTCCCTTACGACGCTCCTGATTGGCTGTTGATAAGCCAATCACAGGGTTGGAAATTCTCAGTGTCTTTCGAGAGTTCACATAGGCAGGATGTGTGTTCCTCCTCTCCTAAGGGATACTTCTTTCAAACGTATACCTCAGGAGAGGTGGAACACACGTCCTGCCCATGGGAACTCTCGAGAGACACTGAGAGTTTCCAGCCCTGTGATTGGCTTATCAACAGCCAATCAGGAGCGTCGTAAGGGACTGGCCTAGACATCAAATGCACGGTTGATGTGAATCTATACTATAGTTATCTGCTGCGATTTATTTACGACTTTCAGTACCTTCGCTGACGCATTTAAAGTCCCTTCTAAAAGTTGTTACCATAGCTGTGGCCTCTTATTTTTTATTTTGATTTACATAGATTTTTTGCATTATGCCAAGCACTGGGGCAACGAAGGCCATTCACCGCTGAAACGGACATTGACAGTAAAAGGTTTGAAAGGTGTAACAGGAGGAAAACCTCAAAGCAGCTGCACTATGAATCAATTGTTAGGTGAGGGTGGAAAGTAAAATAATTGAAGTATATATATCTTAGTTTAACCAGACCACTGAGCTGATTAACAGCTCTCCTAGGGCTGGCCCGAAGGGTTAGATTTTTAGTGGCTGGGAACCAATTGGTTACACCTAGCAACGCGACCTGCAGCTTATTGTGGGATCCAAACCACATTATATCGAGAAATGAATTTCTGATCAACAGAAATAAATTGCTCTGATTCCACGGTGGCAGAGCGGGGAATCGAACTCGGACTACCAAATCGGTAGGCGAGCACGTAAACCACTCGTCCAATAAGGTACCAGGAAAATAAGATGAAAGAAAGGATATAAAGGAGGTAAAGTAAGAGAAATGGAAGGGGTTGCAGCTAGAGACCGAAGAACGCCGCAGAGAACCTTCAGTCAATGCACTGACGGCGCTATACCACCCTATACGGGAAACATGCTAAGTAGTTCTAGCTTATCAAGCGTGTCCTTATCCACTAATTCCCACACCCATTCTCTATTTCTCTTTTTTCCTTTTTCCCTTTTCCTTGGCCACTTCACAGTTCTTTTTGTTTTTGCTTTTGCTTTTTGTTTGTTTGTATGGTGTTTTTACGCTGCATGGAACCAGTGGTTATTCGGCAACGGGACCAACGGCTTTACGTGGCTTGCGAACCACGTCGAGAGTGAATTTCTATCACCAGAAATATACATCTCTAACACCTCAATGGAATGTCGGAAAATCGAACTCGCGGCCACTGAGGTGGTACGCCAACACCATACCGACCACGCCAACTGAGGCGCTACACAGTTCTTTCGTGGAATCCTAATCCTAGGCGCAACCGATTCATTTTGTTGTAAGGGACTCGTCTTCCTATCTTGACTCCTTATTATCCTATCTCCGACTCACCGTCACTGTCGCAACCAATTTATTGCCTATTATTATAACCATTTTCTTCATTGTGATTTAGTTCCTGATTGGACATATGGTTTACGTGCTCGCCTACCGATTCGGTAGTCCCGAGTTCGATTCCCTGCTCTGCCAACGTGGAATCACAGGAATTTGTTTCTGGTGATTAGAAGTTCATTTCTTGATATAATGTGGTTCGGATCCCACAATCAGCTATAGGTCCCGTTGCTAGGTAACCAACTGGTCCTTAGCCACGTAAAAATATCTAATCCTTCGGGCCAGCCCTAGGAGAGCTGTTAATCAGCTCAGTGGTCTGGTTAAACTAAGATATACTTAACTTTTCATTGTGATTTTATTATCATGTCCCTGGAGCAGTGTTCAAACAAGAAGCTCTCCTTATTATTTTAAGCATTATATAACTTTAATATTATTCACCACTTTCTGAAACTACGTCAGGTGATGTTGCCGACACAGGCATCTTGGTGTATAACGGACGACTGTGAAGACTACATAATAACGTTTCATCTATAGCTGTCGTTGTATTCAATACTTTTTTCATAGGAGTGAGGGAGGGGAAGTACTCACCCTTTCGGGCCGGGGTTACTGCCCACAGTGGACCATGCGTGAGCACTGTTCCAGAGGTCCTTTACTGGAACAGTTTCCCTGACAAAGTTGCACAGTTGGAACCTCAACAGTTTACGCGAAGATGCAACGAAGACGCAATGAATTACTACCCTAGACCAAACCACCTTGTGTTTGAATAATTTATTCCTATTTTTACTTATTAATGATATCTATCGATTCATATTTTTTTTTCTTTTCTAATGACTGATCTCTTCTTTCTATATTTCCCATTACCTTCTGTTGATTCTTTCTAATAAACACCATAATATTCTTTGGAAGCTTGAATTTCAAGTCAGTGGCCCTTATATAAGGTGGGCTTGGTCCATATGAATAGGGTTCATCTTCTGAATAATAATAATAATAATAATAATAATAATAATATAATATAATAATAATAATAATAGTATATTCCCATCTATCTGTCTATATTCTTGAACTCTTCCTTACCGAACAGTCGCGCCCGCCCTGAAAGTTGAGTAAATCTGTCACAGCGTTCACGCGAAATTTAATCATGATAAAAATGAAATTATTTTCAAAATTCAATTCATTATCGTAGATGAAGCTGGCCTTGTAACAGTATATATACGAGCTCTTGGCGCATAAGCCTTGAAACCAAAAAAAAAAAAAAAAAAAAAAAAAAAAAAAAAAAAACAAAAAAAAAAAAAAAAAAACAAAAAAAAAAACGTACCCTGACTTATTATTTTTCAGCTACTGTCAGGTTCTACTCTCTCAAGTGTGCAAAAATTCTACTTTCCTCAAACGTTGACTTCCTTCTGCCGCGTTTTCTGTCTAGAAAACTTCACACGTGTGGACCTGCTCCCTTAGGTTTATGTAATTATTTAAGATAAAGTGCATACGACTGAATTATCTAAATAAAAGTGAGTGATTATTAAAACAAGAAATCCACTGTCCTACTTCCAGTGTATAAGGAGAGAGAGAGAGAGAGAGAGAGAGAGAGAGAGAGAATTATGATTTTTACAACCAGGTATATAAATTATGATACCAAAATTCTTATGAATACAGATTTCCCATAAATATATGTCTATATATATATATATATATATATATATATATATATATATATATGTATATATATATATATATATATATATATATATATATATATATATATATATATATATATATATATATAGAGAGAGAGAGAGAGAGAGAGAGAGCAGTTAAATGAGTTACGCAAGATACCGAGAGAAATCTTAGGGGGAAGATCGGCTGAGGCAGGCGAGAGAGAGAGCGGCAGCTGCTATTGCTGCTATAGGCAGGATAAAAAGCAGCACGAAATAAAAGGAGGTTTGACGAAGAAAACATTATTTTTGACCAAGGCAGACCTGGGTCACTCATGGAGGACTATTCACCACCTGTACAGGTTGGTGCGACTCTCGAAATAATTATCAAGAAGTCTAAATAGACCAAAAACGCCCAAAGGGCTCTCTCACAGGCTAAAAGCATGTATATAGAGAGAAGTGACTTTGATTTCAGGTCTGCCTAATCAAAAACAACCATTCCAATGTCAAACCTCCCCACTACATGCAAGGAGAGCCGTTCCAAGAAAGAAGAAGAACAGCGCAATCCATCCATCAACTGTTTCCATCCATCGTTACCATGTTCACTATTGAGTTAATATAGTGGTTATCGAATTGTGTGAAATGTAAAAGGAAAGAAACCATGAAGGGTGGGGGTCTGAGTGACCCAGTCTGCCTTGGTCAAAAATAATGTTTTCCTTCGTCAAACCTCCTTTTTTGACCGAAGGGCAGACCTGGGTCACTCATGGAGTATTTACCAAGAGTCATAAAAAAGGGAATTTTATGACAAGGGAAAGGAGGGAAGGGAAAGGAAACAGCTGATGGAAGAGGGATACACCTGAGGTAATATCATTGGAAATTGTGAATTAATGAGAACTATTCATTATTACTATAATAAATATAAGTATCTGAATCTTGACTCTGTTAAGAATTGAAATAAATTAAATGCAGTAAACAAGTAGTTATTTACTCACCCTTAACCAAATCATAATCCCACAAAACTCAAAAATTAATAAAGGCAGACCTAAAAAGATAGATATCGGTACTAGAAAAAATGAAATAAAGTATACATATACTTAATATGTATACTTTATCCAGTTGATACCATGACATCAACCCCATTATGTTGTTAACACAGACATAAATTGTAATCTAAATATATACTTATAATAGAAATATATATTTAGACAATATGAAATAGTACCTTATGTACAAATAGTAACAAATGACGTATATAAAACCAATTAATTAGATTTGTGAAGATATGCTTCCAGATTCAGAACCCAGCACGATAAAGACGAGGAAATAATAGACATCTCCTTCAAATAATGTTTCTGAAAACGTTATAGAAGACCATCCAACAAGATCACAAAATTGCTTTTGCTATTCATACCTTTTAGGAAAAAAGCAAAAGAAGTTACGACTTTTCTCAAATCGTGAGTTCTGGGAAAGGAACCTGGATCAGCCCAACGAATAAATTGACGCTACAATAGTCTCACTTATTAATTGATATGTCAGAAAGGTTTCTGGGTGTACAAAATATTTTTCGAAAATTTTGTATTGCAAGTCTAAACAAGGTACTTCTCCAACTTATGCACTGGACATAAAGGATGACGACCTCCTTAATCATCCTTAAGTCTAGTGATAAAAATCAGTTCACGTCTAGAATTAGGACGTTCATTCTTGGCCAAAACATTTTGGATCAGGAAACAGTCTGACCCTCTCTGAAGAAAAATCAAGAAATTCATATGAGCTCAGTAGTAAATTGAGTTAGAAACAATGTATATATAACTCTTTAACACAAGGGTTCTCTTGGAACCTTGAAGACAATGAACAAAGTTTAAAAACCTTATCTGAAGACAAAGAAACTTTGTACAAGGAATCATGGGTTTGATGTTAAAAAGGGCTTTCATAAATTCTGGAAATGGATGAACCGATACATCAATGTTGAAAGCAAGCTTAAGAGGATCAGATAATGCAGGCTTATAAGTTGAAATTGTGGTAGGAGATAAATGTCCGTCATTAAAAAGATTTCTCAGGAATGCTAAAATAGTTTCCACTGAAATCTTACTAATATTATTAGATCTAATAAAATGACAAAAAGAGTTCCACACAGTCTGATATTGTCTATTGGTAGAAGTTCTTAAGGATTTAAATAAAATTCTTGCTGAATCACTAGAGTATAACTTGTTATGAATCTTAATCATAAACTCCAGCAAGCTAGTTGGAGGAGAATCTTTGAGGCATAAAAGCAACGATTCCTCCCAACTAGTTGCGAGAGTACTGGATTTAGGATTATGAGTCTTTCTTTTTGCCCTTGCTGGCAATAGAGGGAACCATGGCTGGGCAGTCCACAATGGGGCTATCAGCTTTGCTTTTCCTCTGAAGTTTTCCAAATAACTGAGCACTCTGAGGATCATCTTTGTTGGAAGAAACAGGTATTACTTGCCACCTGTTCCAGTCCCATGTGAGGGTGTCGATCTCCACTGCTAGGAGGTCGATCACTGGAGAAACGAAGTGAGGTAACTGGGAATTCTCTCTCGTGCAAAGAATCTAATTGGGGCATCTCCAACTGGGAGCAAACATAGTGGAAGGATGTCTCATCCAGAGACCACTCCGATGGTATTAGATGGCTTCTGGATAAACGCACCTGAAATAACATTTCTCACCCCTGCCACGTGAAACGCTGTCATTGTTAGGTTTCTCCTCTGAAGAAACCTCAGAATAGAGTGTCCACTCACTAAGAGGCTTTGATTTCCCGGACCCCTTCCTGTTCAGACACGCCACTGCTGTTGCGCTGTCTGAGTGTAATCTGAAGTGGATCCCTGGCTGGAGTTCAGCTTCTTGATGGCAATATACACGACGGGTATCTCTATTTATATGGCAAGTTGAGAGAGGATGAGACCATGCACCCTGAAACATCTGCCCTGCAGATGTGTGAATCCCCTAGCCTGTCTGGGAGGTATCTGTGTACACATCCAGACTGGGTGGAGGTGGACAGAAAGGAATCACTGCCGAGAAATCTCTGGATGCATCCATCTTTCTAAAGCCTTCTTGATGAAAGGAGGGAATGAACATAACTGATTCCTTTGCTTTCTGTTGGTCTTCGTGATAAAAAGTGATTCGGGCCCTTTAAAATGGCTTTGCCCACAGGGTCGACTATTGATGCAAATTGGAGCCTCCCCAACATCTGCTCCACTTGCCGACAAGACACTGATGTTTGCTTCAAAAATAACGAAAGGGTCCGAGATAGAGACATGACCTTGTCTCTCAGCAGATACAGGGTACCAGAAGTGGTGTCCCAACCTCCCCCAGCCACTGAAAGTCTGTTCCAGAGTTAATCTTGATTTCTTCAGGTCGATAAGAAAAAACCCCAACTCAGACAGGGTCTGTAAAACAATCCTTGTTGCCTTTAAAACAACTCACATTAGGATGAGGATAATAATCCCAAAATACGGAAATAAATGAGAGTCACACAAAAGGTAAACACCTGTCAAGGCGAAATAGGTGAACATGGTAACGATGGATGGAAACAGTTGATGGATGGATTGCGCTGTTCTTCTTCTTTCTTGGAACGGCTCTCCTTGCATGTAGTGGGGAAGGTTTGACATTGGAATGGTTGTTTTTGATTAGGCAGACCTGAAATTCAAAGTCACTTCTCTCTATATACATGCTTTTAGCCTGTGAGAGAGCCCTTTGGGCGTTTTTGGTCTATTTAGACTTCTTGATAATTATTTCGAGAGTCGCACCAACCTGTACAGGTGGTGAATAGTCCTCCATGAGTGACCCAGGTCTGCCCTTCGGTCAAAAAGGCAGTCAAAAGTAGTCACGTGTGTTGAGGGGAAACTTTCCTTCTGTCCTCATTTGTCAAGTATGGCAAATAACTGATGGTGTTCAAACAACGATTGCAGTATGATATATATTAATATATATATATATATAATATATATATATATATATATATATATATCTATATATATGTATACACATATATTTTGATAATGGTTTGGAGAGAGAGAGAGAGAGAGAGAGAGAGAGAGAGAGAGAGAGAGCATGATTGTCGCTAGCAGGTATATCATCAACTATCATAATACTCATAAATACAGACTTTCCAGAGAGAGAGAGAGAGAGAGAGAGAGGAGAGAGAGAGAGAGAGAGGGGCAAACGCGACTGAAATAAAGGTATAATATTTAAATAAAAAATGATTAAATCTACATCAGATGAGAAGTATTTTGCTATATCCGAAGCCAGTCTCACAAGTTACAATGTTTTGAAGATTTTGTAACAGCTTCTACTCTGAAGAAATAACTATGATTTAAGTACAAATGTAGACTGTTTAATTTGATAAATCGACTCCTAACAAACCCCAATATCTAACGAACGGTAATGACAAGGTAAACAAACAAACAAACAAACAAACAAACAAATCATTAACTGGAAACATACATACATGTGTATTTCTACAAAGATCGAGAAAGACGATGGACGGTGAAACATCTCCAGAAAAAAAGAAAATCAACCTCTTTTTTTTGACAAATATATTCTCGTGCAACGATAAAATAATATGATAAATTTCAAGAATTTACTAAACGCTTATTTCCAAACGAATATCCCGACGAAGCTCTGAGGAACCACAGCAAAATCCGACGGCCGACGAGAGCGAAGCGTCGAGGCGTAGGTGGTGTAATTTACAATGGCGCCATCTGTGACTGGACGCCATCGTCGATACTGTAACAATTCAGGTGGTTGAACAAAGTTGCATGTCCTGCAATGCAGGCCCCGGACCCTCGTCGGGCGGCCTGCGTGTTGGCGGAGCGGCGCAACCTGCTTTTGATACTCCGAAAGGATAACCGTTTATTTTCCCGACGAGACGCTCCATGCCTTCGGTGCCTGCGAGTGCTTGCGGGGGCATCATTCGGCGTCGAAATTAGGCGAGGAATTTTCTACCGGGCCTCTTTGGCAACATCTTATTCCTCGGTGTCATCCAAGTTACTCTTGGCCGGTTACTTCTCGGGGCGAGCGACGGGATCCGCCAATAGGAGCGCGAGTTGTCTATTGTATCCATTCTCTCGGCCAATCGTTCGTTCTGCGGGGCGCAGCCTCCGCCAATCAGCGGCGCGTTCCCGCGGGGGGCGTGGCCTGTCCGCGAGAATACAGAGGCAAAGGATCTAAAGGAAGATTATTATCGTGTCGGCTTCCGCCAAACTTGTTGCTGATTTGAGGTAACGGTCAAGTGAGAACGAGAGGAGGAGAGAAAGAGAAAGAGAGAGAGAGTGAGCGAGCGAGAGAGAGAGAGAGATAGAGATAGACAGTGAGGAAGGGAGACTTCGTTCCAGGAGAGCGCGGTGGTCGGTGGTCGTCTTCTTATACTTCTGCTGCTGTCGCTGACGACCCTTCGCCTCCAGAGGACCTTCTACCTACCGACCTCCCTTCTTCGGCCGCGCCTCGAGGAGGAGGGACTCGCGCTGTGGTGCCGCAGGATTTCCCGAGCAGCGATCACGTCCCCGGAGAGCGTCCGAGGCGGCGGCGGCGGCGGCGGTGGTGGTGGTGACGGGGTGTCTTCTTCTTCTTCTTACTCTTCTTCCTCTTCCACCGTCATGAGCGGATCTAACGTGGACGTGCCCATGGGCGACGCCCTCCTGATGGCGCAACGCCAGATGCTGTCGTCGCTGCCGCCCGCGCTCTTCCTGCGGGCGTCGGAACGGTATCAGCGCACGCCAAAGTGCGCCCGTTGCCGCAACCACGGCGTTGTTTCAGCACTCAAAGGTCATAAGCGTTACTGTAGATGGAGAGATTGCGTGTGCGCTAAATGCACGCTGATTGCCGAGCGGCA
>NC_087203.1:39790997-39795997 GCF_015104395.2 Macrobrachium nipponense
TGAATGAATAAATAAGAATGCGGTTAAAACTGGTTTTACAATGATCATTATCATAATTTACAAATTTTCGCTTTAAGAGTCTATGTAATATTTATATTCTTTTTTTAACACTGAATGGTAAGCGGATGTTATCGCTGCGCATTAATAATTGTTTAAAAATTCATCTTTCTCACCAGTTTCGTAGCTTGAATGGTTATCATAAATTATTGTGATGTGTCATCTTAAAATTTCTTTTTCGATTTTGCTACATAAAGACGAGTTTCCGCACAAGTTTAAAATTGCCACTGCTATACCCGATTACTACAGCGTAGTGGATGAAAAATATATAACTAATAAAAAATATCATATTTAGTTATATATACGTACACACACACATTTATATATATATATATATATATATATATATATATATATATATATATATATATATATATATATATATACGTACCCGCTGTCGATCTCAGGAATCTCTACGGACATTTTAAAGCGAAAGCTAAGTATAATCTAATTATTCATTTGAAGTTTTGACAGTCGCTGGAATTTTATAACAAAAATCAAAACAACACGATATCCACATGGAAATCAATAAACAACAACGCTACAATCAACAGTAAAAATATATATTAACAAAATTACAATCATATGAAGATCATATTTACATTCTATACAAAGTGGAATTAAACTTCAACCTAATAAATATAGCTTCAATAATACTAATTTGTTGTTCATTTTGATATTTTATAAGTGTTTAACAAATCGCGTCTATTTCCAATAACCTTGCTAATATTTATAAGATGTTCTCGTAATGCTGGCTATTGCATATACTTGTATCTATATTTATTTTCATATCCACGGATTCTTTTCAGTTTACAATTACACCCAAAATTGTCAAAACGTCAATTCAAGAATAACAAGGCGCGATCCGACCTCCAGTTGATCGGGGCGCGTGCTAAAGTCTACGGTCAAATAAAGCGTTGTTTCACCAACGAAAATTTAAATAAATACACTATATTTTATTAGAAATAATTTGTTTGTACTGTTTCACAAGCGTATTATTTATTTTTTCCATTTTCATTCTAATTAATAAAGCATACATACTCTACCCTAAAATTCCCCAACAACAAATTAGTTTGTAGCATTACTTCCCGAGTAAGCGAAAATTCTCTCTCTCTCTCTCTCTCTTCCCACGTATAAGAGAACTTTGTACCTTGTACATGAATTATCTCCACATCTGAAGAAGCGTCTTGGGTAAGCAGAGAGTCCATCTGATAAAAGTCATATGAGCCAAATTTCCTTAAGTCGGAGTAAGAGAATTTTTTATTTTTTATTTTTTTTTCTATGATCATCTCATCCTATCCTCTAGGGATGTTTACATGGGTGAATTATACCGGTCCATTTCATATTTATCATGGGACACAAGTGATTTTTGCTTTCAAACCATTTTATATTTGTCACGGGATACAAGTTCTTTTTTCCAAACCATTTTATATTTGTCACGCGATACAAGTGGTTTTTGTTTTCAAACCCTTTTATATTTGTCAGGGGATACAAGTGGTTTTTGTTTGCAAACCCTTTCATATTTACCATGGGATACAAGTGTGTGTGTGTTTTTTACAAACCATTTTATATTTCTCACGGGATACGAGTGATTTTTGCTTCCAAACCATTTTATATTTGTCACGGGATACAAGTGATTTTTGCTTTCAAACCATTGTATATTTCTCACGGGATACAAGTGGTTTTTGTTTTCAAACCATTTCATATTTATCATGGGATACATGTGATTTCTTATAACTTCATTTCATATTTATCATGGGATGCAGGTAATCTTTTTTTTTCAAAACATTCTATATTTGTCACGGGATACAAGCGTTCCTTTTTTTTTTTTTGTTTTTTGGGGTTTTTTTTTTTTTTTAAACCATTGTATATTTGTCATGGGATACGAGTGATTTTTTAAAATCCATGTCATTTATCAGGAGATACAAGTGATTTTTTTTTTTCAAAACATTTCATATTTATCATCGGATACAAGGATTTTTTGTCCAAAACATTTCATATTTATCATGGGATACAAGTAATTAAAAAAAAAATTCATACTCATGATGGGATACAAGTGTTTTTTTTTATACCATAACATTTCATATCTATCACGGAATACAAGTTATTTTTGTTCTCGATCCTTCATATTCATCAAGAGACACGGGCGATTTTCGTTCTGCAAGTGTGTTTTATCACTTGTAATGTGTATAGTAATTTATTAGTTATTAGTTTGGGGAAAAAGACACAGGAACACAAAGGGAAGCAGCCCAAATCTGGTTCAGAACAAGAGCGAGAAACCATAAAATTTTAAATTTTTTTAAAAGAAAAGAAGAAGAAAAAAAAAAATATATATATATATGTATATATATATATATATATATATATATATATATATATATATATAGTATATATATATATATATATACCTGTTAGGAATATTCGCATTCTTCTTTCATTACGCAAGGAAAAAGAAAAAATAAATTCTGTGCCGCCTATCAAAGCATATTCTAACCGTTTAGTAGATAAATAAATTTGTTATTTTCTTATCAAGGAACTGTTCAGGCAAATAATATCAATAATACTACTGCTACTGTTGCTACTTATTATTATAATTATCATCAATGGATAAAAGACTTCACCGTATTACTAATATCATTATTCACTAAACTGCTATCAGTTTATTTATGATCCTTGATATTCTCCTACCAAGGAACTGTTCCGACTAATTATATCAATACTAGTACTGCTACTGTTGCTACTTAATATTACTATCATTATCATCATCGATAGATAACCGACTTCACTGTAATACTAATATTATCATCCACTAAACTAGTGTCTGTATATGAACGCTAGTTTCGAATTTTGAGATTGATGAAACAATCAAATCTTTAAATAGCGACCCTATGGTTTGGCGAAAGCCAATATATTAATAAATTTATCAAGTGTTTATAACCTTTGGAGAAGAACAGCGTATAAGCTGTACGGTCGAAATGACTATTGACTCACAACGAGACCGAAGTCCTTAACGCACATAATGTGACCCTGTTTCCGTCGGTGGGTTGATGTGATCCAATATTGATTTCCTTTTGGGGGGGGGAGTTAGGCAGACCTCACAACTGCTGGGCTTATAACATTTTTGATTTGTGTCTACGATTCTATTCTTATCAAGAGTCTCGTCATTCGTAGGTTTGGGTTCACCCCCGCCCCTCTCTCTCTCTCTCTCTGAAAGCACATTTCCACGGTGATAACTGATTCCTTTCTCTCTAGCACATTTTTACTGTGAAAATGAATCTCTCTCTCTCTCTCTCTCTCTCTTTCAAAGAACCTTTTCACGGTGATAACTGATTTTCTCTCTAATACATTTCTGAAGTGAAAACTCTCTCTCTCTCTCTCTCTCTCTCTCTCTCTCTCTCTCTCTCCAAGAATCTTTTCACGGTGATAACTGATTTTCTCTCTAATACATTTCTGAAGTGAAAACTCTCTCTCTCTCTCTCTTTCCCAAGTCAAGGAGGTGATGGCATCCATATTTCAATTATTCAAAATAATAAAAATATTTCCAAGTATGTGACTATTTTACCCATGAAATTAAGAAGCACCGAAATGAATGAAGATTTTCAATTCACGTGAATTCTCAATGTTTGTGGCTCAATGTTTGTGTGTTTGTGACTTAATGTTTGGCGACTGTGTTTTGTGATTCAATGTTTGGTGGTGACTGTGAGTTTGCGACTCTATGTTTTGTGACTCAATGTTTGGCGACTGTGTTTGTGACTCAATGTTTGTGTGTTTGTGACTGAATGTTCGGTGACTGTGTGTTTGTGACTCAATGTTTGTGTGTTTGTGACTCAATGTTCGGTGACTGTGAGTTTGTGACTCTATGTTTTGTGACTGTTTGTGACTGAATGTTTTGTGTCTGTGTTTGTGACTCAATGTTTGGAGACTGTGCGTTTGTGACTCAATGTTTGCGATAAGTGCGTCAGCGACGCCTACCAAACATCACACAATACTATGAGAATGAGGTAACAATACAACGATTCCCTTTGATGTATTCAGAAACACAAATCAATAACTGATTCTTGGTTCCCTTCAGGAAGGGGACTCATGAATTTAGTCAATTTAATTTCGCACATAACTTATGTACGAAATTTAATTTCGTACATAACTTGGTCAATTTAATTTCGCATATACAAATCGCTCATGTACGTACAAAATAAGGTAGGGTAGAGTGGGGTAAAAGGCCCCCGTGGTGTAAAAGGCCTCCCCCTATTTTCTTGCTTATTACATATCATAGTAACTTAGTCAGCTGATCAGTGCAGCAACACCATCTGCCTGAAGCTTTCTATACCAAACAGCCAGGGAGAACTAGAATGGGACACAGCCAGCATGCATTTTTCTTCTTTGGACACATTTCATGTAAGTATGCGTGCTCTATCAGGGATATCCTGTACGGACATTTTGTCAGTGAAGTCAGTACTTTAATTACAGTTACTTTAAATGGGAACTAAGAAATATCTTGCAATGTCATCCAGACTTGAAAACTTAATTGAGGTACAGGTGGATTAAATTTTCTTAAAAAATGGCATGTGGGGTAAAAGGCCCACCACACTTTGGGGCAAGAAGCCCAGGGGCTTTTTACACCATCTGATCACTTGGACGTGTAACCAGTGGTGAAAGAAGACAGACTACATCTTATTTGTGCAATGAAGGCAGCTGTAGTTTGTCTTCCTCTTATTTTTTTATTTGCCGTAAAAGGATGACTTCACTACTTATGATCGGCAGCCCACCTGAATCAACTGCCAGATGCACAACAAATGGATGGTCTAATTCTGATTGTTTCGTAGACTGGCTACATCACTTTGTTAAAATTGTTAAGCCAAGTCGAGCAGAAAAGCAAATTACAATTCCAGAATGGCACCACAGTCACAGGACTTTAGCCAGAGAGAATGGAGTAATGTAAAGAA